>NC_134884.1:10489809-10494809 GCF_041734735.1 Babylonia areolata
GCGAGGGGGCACAGTGCCAGGAGGACCTGAACTGCCTCGTCAAGTGACGCCCCAGCCCCGGGCTGCCCAGCGCTGCAAGGAGGATGAAGACTTCACGGACACGGTCGTCGTCGTCACCGTCGTTCTCGTTCTAGATGCCGATGGCGCGGATTTCGACGGTGGTGGAAGTGAAGGAGGTGGCGAGGGGGGCGGAGGGTGGGGGGGGGGGGGGAGCGATGACGATGCAGTCACCTATCTAGGAGAAGAGGACGTCGCCGACGAGAAAGACTAAAGCGAAGAAGGGAGCGGCGATAGGAGGATCCTAGCTCCTGGCACATCGGTCTGACATTTATATCAATGTATGTATGCATGCGTACATGTAAGTAGGCCCCTGTGCGTGCATGCGTGCGCGCACGCGTAAATGTGCGTGTGCAGTAACTATTTATTCACGCAATGCCACAGTTTTGCCACCGTTTTCACAAATGCTTCCATCAATCTCTCCAAGGCAACGAATGCAACTGGCATGTTTCTCTACAGTCTACCTTATTTTTGGAAGGCCCGGAAAGCCTTTGTTACATTTTGAAGAACATGTGCATTGTTGGACTGGAGATACATCCATTATTCGTTTGATTTGTAATGGCTCTTGCTCTTTGCCAGGTACAATGCCATCACACAACCGATCGCCTCCAAGTGAGAATGATAGAGGGAGGGAGCAGCAGTGAGTCTAACATGAAAAAGAGAGAGGCAACAGTCATAAGTAAAGAAGAAGATGAGAAGACAGTGCAGTAGAATGTCAGGCAGCTGATTGTGTGTGCGATACGCTCGATGTGTGCTTGACAGCGGCACCTCAGGAAAAATGACTTACAGCTTTCAGTTCAAAATTTGACATCGCGTCGAGCCACACAAGTTACATCAAAAGTCAATGGTTGGACACCGTCACTGTATCGACAATGAAAATCGGCTTTGTATCTTCTAAGTGCCTGATCAACTCTCATCCAAACACAATAACAGTGTGGTTTTAGTTTTCCAACAAGCAGTCACATACAGAACTGTAAACTGTAGCATCATATGTGGCGAAAAGACAAAATGACGTAAGCTTAGCGTCAGTTGAAATCCCCATACTGACGAACGATTAAACTAAAATCAAATATGCTTCAGACTGATTTTAGTGTGAGTGTAAGCTCAACAGACATAATCTGGCAGTGAATGATACATTGATTTAGTTTGATAAATGTTTAGAGCATTTGTTTAGAATGGGCTTTCATTCAAATTTCGAAGGGCGTCACATCTATACCAGTGCACAAGCCAGTGAAGTCCGGCAGGTCAGCCGTGAAAAGGTCGTCTGTATGTATAAATCGATATTGATATTTGTACGTGTGAAATGATAATACAGAGTAAACACTAGGGAGATAATCAACAAATTGTAAAGAGTGGCAACTCTCTCCATTCACAAGGTGCACAACTTCTAGTCAATGCTGCAATGCTGAGGAAAATAACTTTTGTTAATAAATTGCTGATAAGTTCATTAGAGAGAGAGAGAGAGAGAGAGAGAGAGAGAGAGAGAGAGAGAGAGGGTTGAATTAACGGCGGACGAGTCGGCCAATGTTTGTTTTTTCTCCGTTAGAAACTAAACATCCAGTCATTCGTGCATTCATTCGTTCGCTCTCTCTCTCTCTCTCTCTCTCTCTCTCTCTCTCTCTCTCTCTCTCTCTCTCTCTCTCCCAGTCAAAATCATTCGTCGGCGTTTAGTGATTGTAGATGGCATGCATGGAATGAACATGTTACATACAGATTTTGTATGTAGAGAACTTTTACTGGGCTGTATGATATGAAACCGTATTTAATGCTGAACATGGACGAAACATTGAGAATAATGACTACAATTAAGGTTGGGTGTGTCGGGTTTGACAACTCATCGTTACAGTTACAGGAACCTAATGACAATGATTTTATTTGCCCTTTATGCCAAAGAGAAAAAAAGAAGACGAAGTACATTTTGTGCAGAGCTGTCCAGCTCTTGAAGAGATTAGAGAAAAATGTATTCCATCCAAATATAACCTACAGCCTTGTACATTGAAGTTGAGTTTGTTGATGTCTACAAATCGGCAAAATGATGTGTGGAATTTGTCTATCTTGCTGCATAAAGCATTTAAGTTTAGAGAACTTCATGATATGTTTTGCTATTATAAATGTTTCATGTGATTTTCTTTTCTTCGTGTCTATTCAAAATGTGACGCAACAAATGTTTGTCTACCCCTTCACAGGGGCCATGGTCTAATGAATGAATTATCCGTATCTATATTTCTATCTATCTATCTATCTGTCTATCTATATATCTCCCTCTTTCCCTTCCTCCCTCTCTCTGTAAACACACACACGCGCGCGCGCGCGTATTTCGCTTTACCTGCGCATCATATTCGTGCATCTGATTCTATTTCTGCTTTTCGCTCATCACTAAAATATCATCTTTTTAAAACATATCTTTGAACACTCTCGGCTTCCTTGTTCTCCAACACCACCCATGTCAGCTCACTTTGGATGTATGAATAGAGGGGGGTGGGGGGGGGGGGGTGAGGGGGTTGAGACAGAGTGGTCATGAATGATTTATGTAACTTGTAATATTTTTCTTTCACAGAGCTACACTACACTACACTGCACTGAGCTACACTACACTACACTGCATTTTATGCAAACTTATCTGCTGTTATGAAGTGGTCCTTTCATTTTTATATGATTCTGTGTTTACTTACTCTGGTGCCTGTGCTGTGCTGGCTGACTATTTGCGACAACGACGCAGTCTTATGATGATGATGATGATTATTATTATCATTATTATTATTATTATTATCAGTAGTAGCAGTAGTCGTAGCAGCAGCAGCAGCAGCAGCAGCAGCAGCAGCAGTAGTAGTAGTAGTACCATTATCATCCTGATCATGATCATTATCGTTATCACCTTACACCTTACGTTAAATGTCACATGTTTGTCTGAGTTTGTATGTGTGTGTGTCTGAAATCTGATTGAATGACCTAGGAAACGAATGATGAGCGCCCAATGGCAGCCGTCGGTCGGCTCTACCCAGGTAGGCAGCCTGTTGTGTCCAAAATTGAATGACCCCGTGTTTGTAAAGCGCATAGAGTTTGACCTCCGACCGAAGATAGGCGCTATGATAAGTATCCACATGAATGAATGAATGAATGAATGTATCTTGACGTGTCAGTGCCGCGGAGACTGGCCAGCTGGGCAGGACGATGCAGTCGGTGAGCAGCTCCGTGACGCTGGGCTGGCAGAGGGTGTGGAAGGGAGACAGGCGGAAGAGGGCAATGCTGCTGCTGCTGACTGCAGTGACGGCCGTCTGGGTGCTGGGCTCCACGATGAAGCTGAGGACAGGCGCCCCGCACCTCTTCTTTTTTTACCCCTGGGGCCGGGACCCTTGTGCCGAGCTGACTGGTACGTGTGTGTGTGTGTGTGTGTGTGTGTGTGTGTGTGTGTGTGTGTGCACGCGTGCGTGTATGTGTGTGTGTGTGTGTGTGTGTGTGTGTGTGTGTGTGTGTGAGTGTGTGTGTGCGTGTGTGTGTGTGTGTGTGTGTGTGTGTGTGTGTGGAGAGAGGGGGGGGGTTAGGGATGGGGGGTTGAGGGGGAGTAAAGGGTAAGCTACAAGTTCCTTTTCACCATGCCCTCCCAGAAACAAAATCATGATGATAATTTTGAAAAAAAAAAATTAAACAAATCAAATGAAGTAGAAAGAAGAAGAAGAAGAAGAAGAAGAAGAAAGATAAGGAAGAGGGGGGTGGGGAGGCAATAGAACGATAAAAGAAAATGAAGGGAAGAGTGAAAGAAAAAGAAAACCGCCACCAACTCCATGAAATCAAAAGACTGAGAAACAAATCAAATCATCAATTCAAAAGAACAATTCTAACTGAAATTCATATTTGTTTTTCTTGAGTGAACTTGCAAAACTGTAGTTCATGTCTAAAAACATAAATAAAAACCATCTCTAGCGGGCAAAAGTGTAAAAAAAACATGTGTGAGTTTAAACATGATATGTGAGGAAGGTGGCAGGATGGTGAAGACGCCCATTTGCCAGTACAGCATCCGTGAGTCTGGGTTCGATCCCCATTCTCCCCAGTCTGACTGGACAAATCAAACTGAGCGTCTGGTCACTGGAATGAGACGACAAACCAAGAGTCCCGTCTGGTCACTGGAATGAGACGACACACCAAGAGTCCCGTCTGGTCACTGGAATGAGACGACAAACCAAGAGTCCCGTCTGGTCATTGGAATGAGACGATAAACCAAGAGTCCCGTCTGGTCACTGGAATGAGACGACAAACCAAGAGTCCTGTCTGGTCATTGGAATGAGACGACAAACCAAGAGTCCCGTCTGGTCACTGGAATGAGACGACAAACCAAGAGTCCTGTCTGGTCATTGGAATGAGACGACAAACCAAGAGTCCCGTCTGGTCACTGGAATGAGACGATAAACCAAGAGTCCCGTCTGGTCACTGGAATGAGACGATAAACCAAGAGTCCCGTCTGGTCATTGGAATGAGTCCTGTCTGGTCATTGGAATGAGACGACAAACCAAGAGTCCCGTCTGCAGCAGGCACTTGGCGCACTAAAAAAGAACCCGCGGCAACAGAAGAGTTGTCCTCTGACAATATCCTGCAGACGAAATCTACTCTGTAAGGCACACCCCCCACACACCCCTCCCGCCCGCACACACACACACACACACACACACACACACACACGCACGCACGCACGCACACACACACACACACACACACACACACACACGCACGCACGCACACACACACACACACACACACACACACACACACACACACACACACAGAGTGATGCCTCTTTAAGAAAATGAAATTGAAAATGCATGTCCTGTTCCCTGGAGAATGGAACAGCTGTAACTTCCATTGATAATGTCTCACTTTATATACACACACACACAAGCACGCACGCACAAACACCCACCTACACACTATCACTCCTATCCGTCCCCCGA
>NC_134884.1:10499809-10519809 GCF_041734735.1 Babylonia areolata
TTATGTATGTTGCAGTGACATGCGGCAAATCGGTTATGACTGCCGTGACAGCAGGTCAATGGGGAACCGCATCGTCTGCTTTGATCTGGGGCTGCTGCCGGCACAAAACTGTGTGGTCTACTCCTTTGGGTCCGTGCAGCTTTCCTCTTATGGCCCTTTAAAATACATGCCATTTTATAACTTCCTTGCTCTTATTGTATCGAAAAGGGGGGTGGGGGGTGAACAAAGCCGCTGTGTTGTATTCTTGCTGGTGTGTGTTTAGCTTTATATATGTGCAGAGTTGCGGTAATGTCCAGTTTTAGCAACCTAAATTCCGGGAGCATGGTATATCTATTTTATCATTCGATTCAATCTTTGCCACGTTTTGTGTGCGTTGGGTTATGGGCTGAGAGACTGTGGTGAGAGTGACGACCCGGTGGATGCACAATTCAATTTCCATTTGGATGATTAAAGATGCAGTGTATTATATTGTACTGACTGGTATAGAATAGAATAGAATATGTTTTTATTACCAAGTGTACTGGGGTCACAAGGAATATTGGGGGGAGGTGGGGGGGGGGGGGGGGGGTACGGCATAAAAGGTACAAACATAAATCGAAAATCATACACAAACACAGATGCAGCAGAATTTAGGACACATACATGTGCATATCAGTATGAGAAGTTGTGTACACACAAACACACACACACACACACACACACACACACACACACACACACACACACACACACACACATTGTAATGTATCGCATCGTGTGCTGTGTCCTGCTTTGTGTATTCCTTCGGGCCAGTGCCTGTTTTCTGACAATTTGCAAGCTAATTTGGGTCATTTGCTTTCATTGAAAACAAAAAGTTGGCATATGTTCATTTTGAAGTTCTGTTTAAATAGAGGTGAAAATATGGACAGTTGTTTTGGTGGTGATTTTCAAGAAAATAATGTCGGCATCATCATTTGAACTGCTAGTGATGGCAGTAGAAACAACAGCAGCAGTAGTAGTAGCAGCAGCAGCTGTAGCAGTAGCAATAGCAACAACAGTAGTGGTAACAGTATCAGTAGCAGCAATAGTGATCGCACGGATACTAGCTGTAGAAGCAGCAGCAGCAGTGTCTGTAGAAGTAGTATTGTACTTAATATTCTGGCTGTTCCCTTATCGTGTTTCTGTTGTGTGGCGTTACGTTGCTGTTGGTTTTGCTCCTGTTATTGTGACTGGTAATGTGTTACCTGTCAGGGGTGTCTCTGGTCACTTATTGCCACCTTGATTGAAAGATGAGAAAACTATTCTTTTTCAGGATTGACTTTGACTTCAGTTTTGATGACGCCATGGCTGACTATGGCTGCACGGTGTATTCTTTTGACCCCAGGTAACTGTATGTGCACCATGGTGGGCGTGCTGTGTGCCCCCCCATCTCTCTCTCTCTCTCTCTCACACACACACACACACACACACACACACACACACACACACACAAATCGCAAATCTGTTATTAGTTTATGTTGTTTCAATTCTGTTTTTTTTTTCTTTCTGTTCCATTAAAACAAATTGCACCATTTTGTTCTGATTAGTACCTACTATGTCACCAGAGCTCTTCAGCTAATGAATTAAACATTTCAGTGTTCAGTAATTAGTGTTCACACACACATATAGACAAACACACATACACAGACAAACACGCACACACACACATACACGAGCGCGCACGCGGGTGCACACACGCATCATGACACTACACTACATTTTTCTACACTACACTGCACTGCACTACTCTATACACTCCACTCCACTACAGTACAGTACAATACAATACTTCCATGTTGAACCAGTTGGAAATTACAAAGACATTCACTGGTATTGTTTTACCCAGTCAATCACGGTGCTGACCCTCATATACTTTAGTTACACCCACCACACTGGTTAGAAATAAATACCATGAGGGTCTCCAAAGAAATTGACTGTGTATAGATAAATGACACTATGGACATCATTGTGATTGGCTGGGTGTATATAACTGACAGGAGGGACTTCGTTGTGATTGGCAGGGTGTAAATAACTGACAGGAGGGACTTCGTTGTGATTGGCAGGGTGTAAATAACTGATAGGAGGGACTTCGTTGTGATTGGCAGGGTGTAAATAACTGACAGGAGGGACTTCGTTGTGATTGGCAGGGTGTAAATAACTGACAGGAGGGACTTCGTTGTGATTGGCAGGGTGTAAATAACTGATAGGAGGGACTTCGTTGTGATTGGCTGGGTGTAAGTAACTGGTAGGAGGGACTTCGTTGTGATTGGCTGGGTGTAAGTAAGTAACATAAGTGTCTTCATTGTGATTGGCTGGGTAAAAGTAATTGACGTTGAGAGTCTTCATTGTGATTGGTAAAAAATAGTTGCCATGAAAGTGTTCAATGTAAGTGGCTAGGTGTAAGTAAATGACACGGGGCGGGGGAGGGGGAAAACTGGTTTGTTGTAAACAGTCAGATGAATTATGACATGACGGACTTCCCTGACTGGGTATGATATAAATGACATGAGAGTCTTCATTGTGATTTGCGAAAATGAAATACATTTTAATTAATGACATTCTTTGTGACTGGCTGAAACTAAATCAAAGACACAAGGGTCTTTTCAGTGATTGGCTGGGTAGAAATAGGGTGATATTCTGGGGATGTGAGTATAGTGTGAAGGATAAATTTCCTCGCTTCCCACTGCTTTACCTCGATATATCACTTGATGTACATAGGTACTGCCGCTAATTGTGAATGTAACTTTCTACACTGAATCATCACCAAAAATCGAAATGTGGTAAAGAGGGAGAAATATTATACAACAATGACAATAACTATGGTTCTTACATAAAAGACAGACAACACTGCGAGTTGTATGCCTTTGTTTTCCTGTTTATAAATGCACCGCGGCCTTCTGTTCTTTTACTTAGAGGCTGAAGACAGTGTGGGTGGTCATTTTGTGTTTATCTTCACAAGCCATTGTTTTGTCCAGCCTTCAAGAACGTTCAGCGCCTGGTGCAGTCTGTAGTTAGCTGTTGTGAGGTGTTCCTCCGAGCACCAATATCGTCAGCATGTATGACTCCATAAATTTTGCGTGGCAGATCTCTGATGATGTCGTTGATGAAAATCATGAACAAGGTTGCGGCACTTCTCTCAGTGTTTCCTTACGACTGCACGCTCCATTCGCATGGGCTTTCCTGTTGTTCAGGCACTGGACGTTCCATTGATACAAAGAGCAAGTCACACCGCTCATTTTTCCTACACCTTGTCAAAAGCCGTTTTCATGTCTGTCCACATCGCCATAGTATGCTGTTTGTATTGAAAGCCATCCTATATCTTCTGGGCAATGTAGGTCACCTGGTCCCTAGTGGAACGGTGGTGCCTGAAGCCTGCCTGCTCTGGAGTGATGATAGTATTCTTCTCCAGGTGCCATTCCAGTCATGTGTTGATCATTCACTCCATGAGCTTTCCAACACAACTGGTAAGGCTGATGGGAAGGTAACTGTCTGCTTTTGTTCGGTCCTTGCCCTTCTTGTCAATGGGCACTATATCAGCTTCTCGCCAGTTCTGTGGAACATGCCCGTTTTTCCATTTATTAGTATTGTTATTGTTCATTTGAAAATTTATTTGATTTTATTACATTGCATAGAAAAAGAGAAACACATTTAGCGAACAGTAGAAAACAATAGAAATAGCAGACAACACTGTTGCATTAGAAACTGGTCCCAGCATGCAATGGACGTTAATATGCATATTATGTGGAAAATATCGACCTAGGTAATGTCATAGATAGGTACATTATCATTATGATTATTATTATTATTATTATTATTATTATTGTTGTTGTTGTTGTTGTTGTTGAAGTTGTCCTTGTCGTCTTCACCATCATCATCATTACTGTTGATACGTCACCAGATTAATAAATTATACCATTCTTTTCTCTCGTCTTTTGTTTGCTTGTTCAGTGTCATGCTCACCATGTTTTGTTTGTTTGTTCAGTGTCATGCTCACCATGTTTTGTTTGCTTGTTCAGAGTCATGCTCACCATGTTTTGTTTGTTTATTCAGTGCCGTGTTCACCGTGTTTTGTTTGTTTGTTCAGTGCCGTGTTCACCGTGTTTTGTTTGTTTGTTCAGTGCCGTGTTCACTGTGTTTTGTTTGTTCAGTGCCATGTTCACCGTGTTTTGTTTGTTTGTTCAGTGCCGTGTTCACCATGTTTTGTTTGTTCAGTGCCGTGTTCACCGTGTTTTGTTTGTTCAGTGCCATGTTCACTGTGTTTTGTTTGTTCAGTGCCATGCTCACCATGTTTTGTTTGTTCAGTGCCGTGTTCACCATGTTTTGTTTGTTCAGTGCCGTGTTCACCGTGTTTTGTTTGTTCAGTGCCATGTTCACTGTGTTTTGTTTGTTCAGTGCCATGTTCACCATGTTTTGTTTGTTCAGTGCCGTGTTCACCGTGTTTTGTTTGTTCAGTGCCATGTTCACTGTGTTTTGTTTGTTCAGTGCCATGTTCACCATGTTTTGTTTGTTCAGTGCCGTGTTCACCATGTTTTGTTTGTTCAGTGCCGTGTTCACTGTGTTTTGTTTGTTCAGTGCTGTGTTCACCATGTTTTGTTTGTACAGTGCCGTGTTCACTGTGTTTTGTTTGTTTGTTCAGTATTGTGTTCACCGTGTTTTTTTTGTTTTTTGTTTTTGTTCAGTGCCGTGTTCACCGTGTTTTGTTTGTTCAGTGCCGTGTTCACCATGTTTTATTTGTTCAGTGGCGTGTTCACCATGTTTTATTTGTTCAGTGCTGTGTTCACTGTGTTTTGTTTGTTTGTTCAGTGCTACGTTCACTGTGTTTTGTTTGTTCAGTGCCGTGTTCACCATGTTTTATCTGTTCAGTGCCGTGTTCACCGTGTTTTGTTTGTTTTTGTTTGTTCAGTGCTGTGTTCACCGTGTTTTGTTTGTTCAGTGCTGTGTTCACCGTGTTTTGTTTGTTTTTGTTTGTTCAGTTTGCAATTTATTTGTGTTATTACATTGCATAAAGAGAAACCATTTAGACAGTAGAAACAATAGATAGCATGACAACACGTTGCATTTGAACTGGTCCTCATGAATGACTTCATGCCATAGTGAAAATATCGACCTGTAGTCATAGATGTCATTATCATTATTATTATTATTATTTTATTTGTGTTGTTGTTCCGTTGTTTTGTTTTGTTAAGTTGTCTTGTCGTTCACCATCGTCATCATCTTATGTTTCGTCACATTATAAATATACCATCTTTTCTCTCGTCTTTTGTTTGCTTGTTCAGTGTCGTTCACCATGTTTTGTTTGTTTTCAGTGCCGTTGTTCACCGTGTTTTGTTTGTTTGTACAGTGCCGTGTTCACCGTGTTTGTTTGTTGTTCAGTGCCGTGTTCACCGGTTTTGTTTGTTCAGTGCCTGTTCACCGTGTTTTGTTTGTTTGTCAGTGTCATGTTCACTGTGTTTTGTTTGTTCAGTGCATGTTCACCGTGTTTTGTTTGTTCAGTGCCATGTTCACCGTGTTTTTTTTGTTGTTTGTTCAGTGCCATCTTCACCGTGTTTTGTTTGTTCAGTGCCATGTTCACCGTGTTTTGTTTGTTCAGTGCCATGTTCACCAAGTTTTGTTTGTTCAGTGCCATGTTCACCAAGTTTTGTTTGTTCAGTGCTGTGTTCACCTTTTTTGTTGGTTTGTTCAGTGCCGTGTTCACTGTGTTTTGTTTGTTTGTTCAGTGCCGTGTTCACCGTGATTTGTTTGTTTGTACAGTTGCCGTGTTCACCATGTTTTGTTTGTTCAGTGCTATGTTCACCATGTTTTGTTAGTTCAGTGCCATGTTCACCGTGTTTTGTTTGTTTGTACAGTTGCCGTGTTCACCATGTTTTGTTTGTTCAGTGCCATGTTCACCGTGTTTTGTTTGTTCAGTGCTATGTTCACCGTGTTTTGTTTGTTCAGTGCTATGTTCACCATATTTTGTTTGTTTGTTCAGTGCCGTGTTCACCGTGTTTTGTTTGTTTGTTCAGTGCCGTGTTCACCGTGTTTTGTTTGTTTGTTCAGTGCTGTGTTCACCATGTTTTGTTTGTTCAGTGCCGTGTTCACCGTGTTTTGTTTGTTCATTGCTGTGTTCACCGTGTTTTGTTTGTTCAGTGCTGTGTTCACCGTGTTTTGTTTGTTCAGTGCTGTGTTCACCGTGTTTTGTTTGTTCATTGCTGTGTTCACTGTGTTTTGTTTGTTCATTGCTGTGTTCACCGTGTTTTGTTTGTTCAGTGCCGTGTTCACCGTGTTTTGTTTGTTCAGTGCCGTGTTCACCGTTTGTTCATTGCTGTGTTCACTGTGTTTTGTTTGTTCAGTGCCGTGTTCACCATGTTTTGTTTGTTCAGTGCTGTGTTCACCATGTTTTGTTTGTTCAGTGCCGTGTTCACCGTGTTTTGTTTGTTCAGTGCCGTGTTCACCGTGTTTTGTTTGTTCATTGCTGTGTTCACCATGTTTTATTTGTTCAGTGCCGTGTTCACCGTGTTTTGTTTGTTCTGTGCCGTGTTCACCGTGTTTTGTTTGTTCATTGCTGTGTTCACCATGTTTTATTTGTTCAGTGCCGTGTTCACCGTGTTTTGTTTGTTTGTTCAGTGCCGTGTTCACCGTGTTTTGTTTGTTTGTTCAGTGCTACGTTCACTGTGTTTTGTTTGTTCAGTGCTGTGTTCACCATGTTTTATTTGTTCAGTGCCGTGTTCACCATGTTTTATTTGTTCAGTGCTGTGTTCACTGTGTTTTGTTTGTTTGTTCAGTGCTACGTTCACTGTGTTTTGTTTGTTCAGTGCCGTGTTCACCATGTTTTATCTGTTCAGTGCCGTGTTCACCGTGTTTTGTTTGTTTGTTCAGTGCTGTGTTCACCATGTTTTGTTTGTTCAGTGCTGTGTTCACCGTGTTTTGTTTGTTTGTTCAGTGCTGTGTTCACCGTGTTTTGTTTGTTCAGTGCCGTGTTCACCGTGTTTTGTTTGTTCAGTGCCGTGTTCACCGTGTTTTGTTTGTTCAGTGCTGTGTTCACCATGTTTTGTTTGTTCAGTGCTGTGTTCACTGTGTTTTGTTTGTTCAGTGCTGTGTTCACC
This sequence comes from Babylonia areolata, assembly GCF_041734735.1. NCBI lineage: Eukaryota > Metazoa > Mollusca > Gastropoda > Neogastropoda > Buccinidae > Babylonia > Babylonia areolata. Next base: position 10,506,913 of record NC_134884.1, read on the forward strand.
GTGTTTTGTTTGTTCATTGCTGTGTTCACTGTGTTTTGTTTGTTCATTGCTGTGTTCACCGTGTTTTGTTTGTTCAGTGCCGTGTTCACCGTATTTTGTTTGTTCAGTGCCGTGTTCACCGTGTTTTATTTGTTCAGTGCCGTGTTCACCGTGTTTTGTTTGTTCAGTGCCGTGTTCACCATGTTTTATTTGTTCAGTGCCGTGTTCACCATGTTTTGTTTGTTCAGTGCTGTGTTCACCATGTTTTGTTTGTTCAGTGCCGTGTTCACCGTGTTTTGTTTGTTCAGTGCCGTGTTCACCGTGTTTTGTTTGTTCATTGCTGTGTTCACCATGTTTTATTTGTTCAGTGCCGTGTTCACCGTGTTTTGTTTGTTCTGTGCCGTGTTCACCGTGTTTTGTTTGTTCATTGCTGTGTTCACCATGTTTTATTTGTTCAGTGCCGTGTTCACTGCGTTTTCTTTGTTTGTTCAGTGCCGTGTTCACCGTGTTTTGTTTGTTTGTTCAGTGCTACGTTCACTGTGTTTTGTTTGTTCAGTGCCGTGTTCACCGTGTTTTGTTTGTTCAGTGCTGTGTTCACCGTGTTTTGTTTGTTCAGTGCTATGTTCACCATGTTTTATTTGTTCAGTGCTGTGTTCACTGTGTTTTGTTTGTTTGTTCAGTGCTACGTTCACTGTGTTTTGTTTGTTCAGTGCTGTGTTCACCATGTTTTATTTGTTCAGTGCCGTGTTCACCATGTTTTATTTGTTCAGTGCTGTGTTCACTGTGTTTTGTTTGTTTGTTCAGTGCTACGTTCACTGTGTTTTGTTTGTTCAGTGCCGTGTTCACCATGTTTTATCTGTTCAGTGCCGTGTTCACCGTGTTTTGTTTGTTTTTGTTTGTTCAGTGCTGTGTTCACCGTGTTTTGTTTGTTTGTTCAGTGCCATGTTCACTGTGTTTTGTTTGTTCAGTGCTGTGTTCACCGTGTTTTGTTTGTTTGTTCAGTGCCGTGTTCACCGTGTTTTGTTTGTTTTTGTTTGTTCAGTGCTGTGTTCACCGTGTTTTGTTTGTTCAGTGCTGTGTTCACCGTGTTTTGTTTGTTCAGTGCTGTGTTCACCTTTTTTTTGGTTTGTTCAGTGCCGTGTTCACTGCGTTTTCTTTGTTTGTTCAGTGCCGTGTTCACCGTGTTTTGTTTGTTTGTTCAGTGCTATGTTCACCGTGTTTTGTTTGTTCAGTGCCGTGTTCACCGTGTTTTGTTTGTTCAGTGCCGTGTTCACCGTGTTTTGTTTGTTCAGTGCCGTGTTCACCGTGTTTTGTTTGTTTGTTCAGTGCTATGTTCACCGTGTTTTGTTTGTTCAGTGCCGTGTTCACCGTATTTTGTTTGTTCAGTGCCATGTTCACTGTGTTTTGTTTGTTTGTTCAGTGCTATATTCACCGTGTTTTGTTTGTTCAGTGCCGTGTTCACCGTGTTTTGTTTGTTCAGTGCCGTGTTCACCGTGTTTTGTTTGTTCAGTGCTGTGTTCACCGTGTTTTGTTTGTTCAGTGCCATCTTCACTGTGTTTTGTTTGTTCAGTGCCGTGTTCACCGTGTTTTGTTTGTTCATTGCTGTGTTCACCGTGTTTTGTTTGTTCAGTGCCATCTTCACTGTGTTTGTTCAGTGCCGTGTTCACCGTGTTTTGTTTGTTCAGTGCCGTGTTCACCGTGTTTTGTTTAGTGCCGTGTTCACCGTGTTTTGTTTGTTCAGTGCCGTGTTCACCGTGTTTTGTTTGTTCATTGTTGTGTTCACTGTGTTTTGTTTGTTCAGTGCCGTGTTCACCGTGTTTTGTTTGTTCAGTGCCGTGTTCACCGTGTTTTGTTTAGTGCCGTGTTCACCGTGTTTTGTTTGTTCAGTGCCGTGTTCACCGTGTTTTGTTTGTTCATTGTTGTGTTCACTGTGTTTTGTTTGTTCAGTGCTGTGTTCACCGTGTTTTGTTTGTTCAGTGCCATCTTCACTGTTGTTTGTTCAGTTGCCGTGTTCACCGTGTTTTGTTTGTTCAGTGGCGTGTTCACCGTGTTTTGTTTGTTCAGTGCCGTGTTCACCGTGTTTTGTTTGTTCAGTGCCATCTTCACTGTTGTTTGTTCAGTTGCTGTGTTCACCGTGTTTTGTTTGTTCAGTGGCGTGTTCACCGTGTTTTGTTTAGTGCCGTGTTCACCGTGTTTTGTTTAGTGCCGTGTTCACCGTGTTTTGTTTAGTGCCGTGTTCACCGTGTTTTGTTTGTTCAGTGCCGTGTTCACCGTGTTTTGTTTGTTCATTGTTGTGTTCACTGTGTTTTGTTTGTTCAGTGCCGTGTTCACCGTGTTTTGTTTGTTCAGTGCCGTGTTCACCGTGTTTTGTTTGTTCATTGCTGTGTTCACCATGTTTTGTTTCTTCAGTGCCATGTTCACCGTGTTTTGTTTGTTCAGTGCCGTGTTCACTATGTGGTTTGTTTTCTTTCAGCATGAACGTGTCTGACCACCAGCACGCTGACCGGGTCTTCTTCAGACGGCTGGGTCTGGCCGGCAGGGACACGGACACCTTTGTGCCACGCCTTGACGGATACGTCAAGACCAACACCACCTGGCCCATGCGGCGTTTGTCTTCTATCATGAAACAACTTGGACACCCGCAGGTTGGCGACAGCTTCTGAATATGGAAAAAAATCTATGTTCCAACAACAACATATCTAAGCTGTACGATACTTTGATAACGTCTGTATCAACTTATGGGGCGAAGGTATGGTTGCATTGCCAAATCAAACCGGTGATTCTTTCAAATCAGCGCAACTTTATGACGTCTGCATGTTTCCACATGAAAAATTGCAGATCAAAATCTGTAAGCAAATACTTGTAGTACACATGAAATCTGTGGCGCTTCCTGTATAAGATGAATTAGGCAGATTCCCAGTGAGTTCAAAACGGTATGCCAATTTAAATCTATTACATATTGGATTCACATAATTCATTTATCAGAAACTTCTCTCATCAGAAGAATGTATAGATTCATGCATGTACCAGCAAAAAAGGGTAAAAAATGCAGCATCTTTGTGGTTAATGTTTGTTAGAAAGATACTGGAAATCATAGGTCTTGATCATAGGCGTTGATTACAATTCACGTTCAGCGTACATAAACTAAAATGGGTGTCATCTCAAAAAATAGAAAATGAATATATTAAATACTGGTAAGATAAAAGAGAAAAAACACCAATCTTAATTTTACTGTAAGATTGAAGCAGATTACAAAACTGAAATCTACCTTTTGAACTTATCAGATACAAATCACAGACAAGCTTTAACAAAACTCAGGATAAGCGCACTTGACCTAAAAATTGAAAAGGGAAGATATATAGATATTCCACAAGAAGACAGATTATGTAGCAATTGTAAAATATTGGAAGACGAAATCCGCCTTCTTTATCATTATGGTACATAGCCTTAAAGAGAACAGTTTATAAAAGATATTCAAAACTCGAATAACACAGGAAATATTCTTCGTCAGTTGATGTTGACAGATATGTATAAAAACAAACAAGATTAGGAAAATTTATTAATGAATGCTGCTCCTCTTTATAGAGTTATTTATTTATTTTATTTACCCATTTGTTTGTGTTTTATAAGCTTTAGCGTTTATTATATTAAGATATATTTTGTTTTGTTTTATTTTTTCTCTCTCTTTCACACACACACACACACACACACATACACACACATACAGCGCGCTCACGCTCAACACACATGTGTGGTCTCCCTTGCATCCTTGGTCCTGTCCCCTGGCATAAAGTGCAAAGATAATTGTTCACGATGTGTTCCTTTGGTTTCCATTATTTTCTGACGGTGTATTTTTCTGTTTTATTCCTATTGTTTGCTTCATCCTTCAGTGACAGCATTGGGAAGTCAGTGGATTGTGATTTTTCCCGCTGTGATGGAGAAGAATACTCAGCAGTTGATTCGTGTTTCTGACTCACTTGCCATGGGGGTGACAGTTTATTGTCAAAACCGGGATGTGTCAGGAGACAGGGGACGAAACTGCTGTCGTACCAGGCAGACAACTGAGTGTCCCACGGAGAGGATTTCAATGGCCCCCAGTGGCTGTGATTGAAGGATTTATAGCGTCCCCGAATTTTCATTCTCCCTTTTTCTAGAATTTCAAAATATATATATTTACACATTTAGTATAAATACCGAAGAATAGTTTAGTTGTTACTTGCACTTGTTTTCATTCACTTTCGTGTTGTGCTGACTAACTAACTAACTAACCAGCTAATTAGCTAACAAAATAACTACACACACACACACACACACACACACACACACACACACACACACACACAGAGGTCCATCGGCATCAGGTCCGTGAACTGTGTTGCTGGTTGTGACAGGGCTCACTGACCCTGCTGAAGATCGACATAGAGGGCAGCGAGTGGGACGCGATGGACGCCATCCTGTCTGACGGCCTGCTGCCCTCCATCCCCCAGGTCCTCATCGAGTGGCACCTCTTCACTGACGCCCCGCCCCGCTCCCGCTACGACGACCTCATCGCCACTTACTTCAGCTTCAAGGCCAGGGGCTTCCACAGCTTCCACTGGAACAGCGAGGGTGAGGACCACCACATAGAGAAGATGCGATCGCAGACCGAGACCTCTTGGGCCAACGAGCGCTTTTTGACTCCGATTGATCCTTAGCAATAGGAGAGGGAGGGCTAAAGGGGGTTGGGTTGGGGGGTGATGGTGGGGGTGGGGGGTGCTTATGGCAAATGGTGGGGGTCATGTGAGAGTGAGGAAAGTGTATTTGATTTTCTCATTCATTACCATTATTATTATTATTATTATTATTAGTAGTAGTAGTAGTAGTAGTAGTAGTAGTAGTATACCCCCGAAAGCGGAGTATGGTTGCCGACATGGCGGGGTAAAAACGGTCATACACGTAAGATCTCACTCGTGTATGTATAAGTGAACGTGGAAGTTGCAACGAAAAAGAATAAGAATAAGATTATTATTATCAAAATTGGGAGCAGCAGTAGTAGTGGTAGTTTATATATATATATATGAATTAATTTCTTTATTTAATCATTCGTTGTTGTTGTTTTGATCACAACAGATTTCTGTGTGTGAAGTGCGGACTCCTGTCCCCAGGGAGAGCATGTCACTACACCGTCCTTTTCTTTTAAACTCATTTTGTCTGCAAATGTATTTTGTTTTACTTTCAAAGTGGATTTTTCTTCACATTTTGTTAGGAACATTTCTCTTGATGCCGCGGGTTCTTTTACATGCGCTAAGTGCATGGTACACAGGGGACCTCATCCGGATGACTGATGTTTGGGTCATAAAATTGATATGTGTCTTGATTGTGGCTTTTGATTGTTGACTGGAGAAGGTGGAGAGCTGGGAGAAAGAAGGAAGCTCTGAGAAAGATGGACAAAAAAAACAAACACACACACACACACACACACACACACACACACACACCACAAAAATGACACAGTGTTTTACTCTCCTGTGGGAGACAGATGCTACAACGAGCATAGGTTACATAATCAGAAAACAAGAAATTGAGGATGCTGCATGTGAGAAAATGTTTGATGGGCTGGGGTTTTGAATCAAACGTGCGAGAAAATGTTTGTGCTGTGGTTTTATATCAAACATGTATGAAAATGTTTGTGCTGTGGTTTTGAATCAAACATATGCGAAAATGTTTATGCATTGATTTTGAATCAAACTTGTAAGAACACGTTTGATGTGCTATGGTTTGTAAGCAAACGTGTGAGAAAATGTTTTATGCACTGCAGTTTGAATCTAACGCGTGAGAAAATGCATAATGTAATGTGATTTTAATAAAACGTGTAAGAAAATGTGCCCCGTTTTACGTGGAGGGTGCGAATAATTGGTGTTCTCTTTCTGGTTCCATACTTTTGGCAGTCTACCGCACTTGCTTCTCCAAGTACATGCATTGTATTTATTCGGTGATTCCTTTTGTTCCAAATGTTTGCGGTTGGATTGATTCATGGTGATTTGGTTTGTGTGTGTGTGTGTGTGTGTGTGTGTGTGTGTGTGTGCAGTTCTGTTTAATTTTTTGTCCCCTACACAAGTGTTTCTAGAAGTTAGTGTGTGTGTGTGTGTGTGTGTGTGTGTGTGTGTGCAGTTCTGTTTAATTTTTTGTCCCCTACACAAGTGTTTCTAGAAGTTAGTGTGTGTGTGTGTGTGTGTGTGTGTGCAATTCTGTTTAATTTTCCTTCCCATACACAAGTGTTTCTAGACAGTCAGTGCCCGCGCGCGTGTGTGTGTGTGTGTGAAGATCGTGATTAAAGAGCATGGAATATTCAAACTGTTTATCACTGCTGTAAGAAACGTCTATTCTGTGAAACGATTCTTTGTGTTTTACTGTGCTTCCCAATTGTTATTAGTTATGTTTTAAGGTTCCATCAATATTAAATCTACAGAATCATGTTGATTCCTGTTTAGTTTCACACACACACACACACACACACACACACACACACACACACACACACATATATATATATATATATATATATATATATATAACGATAAATGATAACAATAATAAAAAAATAAAATAAAAATCAATGGTAAATAAATAAATGAAGAAAAATAAACAGATACTTAAAATAGATGAATAAAGGGGGAGGGGAGATAATAAAAAAGAAATTGATAATAATAATAATGATAAAATTTTAAGAAAAAAAGGGGGGAGGGGGGCCGGAGGGGTGGAGATGATTATAAACAATCAAATGGTTGAAAACAATGGGTTGTATTACAAAAAGAGAAGCATCTGAGAAAAGTACTGATGAGGGGACGGAAAGGGATGAATTTTACATCTGTTATTAATTGATGAGAAAATAAAGAAAAGAAAAAATGAAATAAACAACTGAATGAAAAAAAAAAGTAGGACATCCATCACCATAACCAGCACCAGCGTCACCTCCACGCCCACAACCAGTAGTATTTGTAGCGGTCATCGTTGTCGTCGTCGTCGTTGTCGTCATTGTCGTCGTCATTGTCGTCGTAGTAGTAGTGGTTGTTGCTGTGACAGTCATGGAAGTGGTAGTAGTTGTGGAAGTAGTAGTAGTCGTAGTCATTGTCGTCGTCGTTGTAGTAGTAGTAGTAGTTGTTGTTGTCACACGTTAGCATTCACACCGTTCTGTCTCTGGAACTGATCCATCGTCATTGTCTAAACACAGCTTTCAGGTCGAAATAAATTCGGATATCCAGTTGTAGCGTGTTGAGGCCAAAAGGATGGACTGTCCTCAGTTTCGCCATCCAGAACTGTTTCCTCTTGAGCCTTGCTTGTTTATTCTTCAGATGTGTCTTTCTCATTCATTTGGCATCTCTGACACAACACTGAAATGGTTTTCATCTTACCTGTCCAATAGAACCCAGACTGTCGTTACTAACAAACACCTTTCTCAACCTTCTCTTCTGGAACTCGGAGTCCCCAGGGACCCGTGCTCTTCATTTTGTACACAAAGCCACTTGGTACCATCACAGCTCAGCACAACGTCCAAAGCCAATCTTTTGCCGATGACACACAATTATATGACTCATGTACACCTGACCAGATCAATAACACCATTGACAACATTCAAGAATGCATCACTGACATCAAGCATTGGATGACAGCAAATAAACTAAAACAAAATGATGACAAGACTGAGGTCCTCCTGATTCACTCACAGAACAAACCATTACCTGACTCTACTCCCTCCTCTATGTCTGTTGGTAACACAAACATTCAGTTCTCATCTGCTGCAAGAAACCTAGGGGTAACTTTTTCTGACACTCTGTCCATGGAAAAACACATGCCCAACATCTGTCGCTCTGTTTACCATGAACTCAGAAAATTCAGTAGCATTCGCCATCTTCTCACTTCTGATGCAACCAAAACTCTCGTCTGTTCTCTCGTTCTGTCTAAATTTGATTACTGTAACTCCTTACTCTCTGCCATTCCTCAGTACCTCCTAGACAAACTTCAAAAGGTTCAAAATTCAGCAGCACGACTGATCTTCAGAGTCAGAAAACACGAACACGTACAGCCACTCCTCCAACAGCTTCACTGGCTCCCAGTCTCTGCAAGAATACAACATAAAACATCCACTCTTTGCTTCAACTCTCTCACTGATCCCTACTTTCCTGTCTAACTTTCTGATCTCCTTCATGTCTATACCTCTGCCAGACAACTCCGCTCTTCTTCAGACAATATAACCTATACTGTTCCTCGAATCTAAACAATGACTTATGGCAAGCGATCTTTTTCTCACTTTGCGACAACTGTTTGGAACCAGCTTCCACTCACAACTCGTTACTCTGAAACCCCCTCATAGTTTAAAACTGCCCTGAAGACACACCTGTTCAAACAGTCATACAATGTTGCATGAAATTGAAATGAAATAGAGGTGTGTGGCTGTGTTGTGTGTGGGGGTGTGTGGGGGGGGGGGGGTGAGGGAGGGTGAGGGGGGGGGGGGGTGGCGGCGGGAGGCGGGGACGAGGGGGGAGAGGTGGTGGCGGGTGTTTGCACGCCCACACGCGCGAGCTTGTGTCTATGTGTTGCATGTGTGCGGGTGGGTGAGTTGGTACGTGTGCGTGTGTGCGTGCGTGCGTGCGTGTGTGTGTGTGTGTGTGTGTGTGTGTGTGTGTGTGTGTGTGCTAGTGTATGTGGGCGGGGTGGAGGTGTGAGTGTTTTTACAATACGTACATCTTTACATTTTCAGGTTTAATTTCATAAATGTAATAATGTACATACGTTTTTACTAGAAATGTTTGATGAATATTGCTTTATCATGTGATGTTGTAGCCTGTGTGTTTCAATTGTTTGTCATTCTTGTGTGTGTGTGTGTGTGTGTGTGTGTGTGTGTGTGTGTGTGTGTGTGTGAACATTTGCTTCATCTTTCTAGTTTTGATCTGTGTGGGGTGTTTCTTCAGGGAAATGCTTAGCAGGAACTTTTATTATATATATATATATATATATTTTTTTTTAAATTTTTTATTTATTTATTTATTTATTTTTTTTTTTTTAATGTAATGTCGTAGTAGTTTGCATTATTTGATTGTTGATCTGTGTTCGTGTGTGTATTGTGCCTGTAGGTGCGTGTATGTGTGTGTGTCACTGAGTGAGTGCGTGAGTAATGTGTCTGGGTATGCGACTTGTTTTTGTTGGTGCATGTGTGCATGCGTGCGCGCGCGCGCGTGTGTGTGTATGTGTGTGTGTGTGTGTGTGTGCGCACGTTGTGTGTTTTGTGTGTATGTATGTATGTATGTACCTACGTATATATACATGCGCATCCGTGCTTGTGTTCTTTCAATTTCAATTTTCTACTTTTTTCTTCTTTTTTTTAATCATTATTTCGTTTTTATCTTTTTCCTTTTTATTTTATTATTATTATTATTTTTTTTTTATACCTGTTGCATTTCTTGATTTAATCAACTGACATGACCTATTTTAATTGTTCTCTCTTACCTATGTTTCAAATTATATGCATATGTTTGTGTGGGGAATGAATGTTTTTAGTGCTATTGTAAAGCGCATAGAGCTTCAAGAATATGCGCTATAGCAAGAAGTCTTAATAAATAAATAAATAAAAAGACTTGTGACATTATCTTCAGAAGCAGTTCCGTTGGTGGTATGTCTCCTTTTGGCTGGTTCCGTAACTAGAATCCCACTACTTCCTGCATTTCAATATGTGGGATATTGCTGTACAGACTTACCACATCAATGTTTACAAGACGTGTGCTTTCTGAAAATGGTCTAAGAGAGACAAAAGGGTTGAGAAACAGGATGACAGTTTAGAGAAACAGAGGGGATGCCGACACTCACACTCTCCTCATTCCAATAGCAGGGCCACATGGAGTGGTTTTTGTAATGTGTCTACTGGAACTAAACATACATGAATGGCTGATATATGATATATAACAATCATCAATGCATGTCATCTGCCCAAACCCACAACAGACCTTGCACCACATGTACCAACAGCAGGCACTCTTCTCACAGAGATCTACTGAGGTAAAACAAGCTTCATTTAGCTTACCTGGAACCAACAGTGACACAATAATATGCACCAAACATAGGACTGAACAGTACAACTCTTAGTGTTTATCAAGCCTGCAGATACCAGACAACAATGACTGTGTGTTTCCATTTTGACTAAACAACTCTCTACATTGTCTCCACAAAGTATCTTAATGGCATAGGTGCAGTGAATTCATAACTACCACATGTCTCCGGTAACCAGCAAACCACGCACAACAACATAGGACTGACTCTCAGTGCTCTCATTGTCTGCCAACTCACTGACCACATTACAATGTGTTTTACCACTTTGAACAAAGCATACCACTGGCACATAACACAACTTCTACACATGGGATCACAACTACGAAGTCAAACGTGTCTCCAAAGACAACGTGCTGCACACACACATGAAAAATCCTCAACATGGTGAGGTGGTGACTCAAAGACATGGGCCAGACCTTTTCTCACTAAGTGGTTACATTTCACAACTTAACCCCTTTTCTTTTCATCAGCAACAAAATCAAGCTTGCACTGGCTGTACACTGACACAAACCTTAGTTTCTGAACCAAACACATTTAACTGTGCATCACCACATCAGCTAACAATCTCAATATTCTTGTTCATATGTCAATCATCTGCAAATAGCTTTATGTACCCCCCCCCCCCTCCCTTTTTTTCCTTTTAATATATTTCTTTTTTTCCATAAAAAATCCTAACATATATGATGAATTTCAAAATTTCTGCCTCTGTATTGTATTACAACATGGTCGTAAAACATTTCGTTATTAGATTCATTTATTGGCTTATTTGTTTATTTTGTCATTCATGTAGTTTGTCATTTCCTTTCTTTCTTTTGTGGCCCTTTTCTGTCCTTGGCCTTTCCTTCTATTTTTCTTTTTTTTCTTTATTTAGTTTTTTTTTCTTGCATTTTATTGCATTGGCTTATCAGTCCTTTTTCATTTCTTCACACACACACACACACAAAACAAACCCACCCACCCACCCACCCACACGCAGAGCAAACGAGCGCATGGACGAACTGGGAATAGGTGAATCAGCATCACCCGTTTAGTGATAAGTGAACTGAAAATAGGTGAATCAGCATCACCTGTTTAGTGACAGGTGAAGTGGGAATGGGTGAATCAGCATCACCCGTTTAGTGATAGGTAAACTGGGAATCTGGGAATGGGTGAATCAGCATCATCCGTTTAGTGATAGGTGAACTGAAAATGGGTGAATCAGCATCACCCGTTTAGTGATAGGTAAACTGGGAATCTGGGAATGGGTGAATCAGCATCACCCGTTTAGTGATAGGTGAACTGAAAATAGGTGAATCAGCATCACCTGTTTAGTAACAGGTGAACTAAAAATGGGTGAATCAGCATCGCAGGCGAATCGGAATGACAACTTGGGAACAAATGGCTGGACGCCGAGTGGAGGACACAGCGTGATGTATGACCAAGGAGCCTCGCTTCGCCGATGGGGTTGAACTGGCTGGAGTCGCAGGCTCTCTTAATTGAGATTGACGGCCCGTTAGCTTGCTGCTGTTTCCAGTGAATCACTTATCGTGACAAAGCCTTCAGCCTTCAGGGTGGAACTGTCCATTGGCGTCAAGGGATGGGTCGCCATCCATCCATCTCATGAGTGGAGCGGCGGTGGCTTGGCTGACACAGCTATCGGTTAGGAAAACCCGGGGGAGGGGGGGGAGGGGGGGGGGCGTGGGAGCTGGAGAGGGGGGGGGGCGGGGGGGAGGAGGTTCGAATCACCCACAGACCATTAAAAAATTATTCCTCTACCTCTATTTATATCATAGACCTTGATCGGTTTTTTGGGCGTTAGCCTTTCGGATGAATTGATAAACAGAGATTCCGTGTTGCAACATGCACTAAGCGCATGTTAAAGATGATAATGTATAATGATAACAATGACAGTGATAATAATGATAATAACAGACAAACATACACATGCGTTAAAAAAAACCCCGAAAACACCAACAGACAAATGAAACATGTAGGCCGGCTCTGCCATGGGAAAAACAGCCCGAATTTCACACAGAAAAATCTGATGTGATTGAAGAGGAAGGCTGCGCCGCTTTGTCGGCCCGAGTACATAGGACTGTCTGGCGTGTTGGGGAGGGGCTTGCTTTCGTGGTGGACCTTTGACGGTTGCAGAGCGAGAAGTAGGTCATATGACGTCATGGACAGCCAACCTCCGGAACAAGCTTTTCTGAGTTTACACTGCCTGTGTTCGGACAACTCTTCGTTTATTGATGGGTCTGTTCGGTACGTAGTGGCAGATATGTGACAAGAAACACGCTCACAGTAAACATAGAAGACTAAAGCAAATAATGGTTATCATAATAAAATCAAACATATCTTGTAAACTTGCAAAAATAGTCACGGAAGATGTTCAGATCCTTTCGTCAGGACAGCGATTTCCACGACGATATTGTAGCCCCTCCCCGGTGACCTGGATAAAACAGGAAATGGAAACGCGCATGCGCAAGCGGTTCTCACTAAAAATAACCGGAGAACCTCCTTTGAAAATCAGAGGAAAGTGGGTCTGCAAGCCCTCCTTTTTACCTGGTTTTAGTGCTCAAGCCCTGTTTCTTCTTTTCTCTCACTCTCTGCGTTCATTTCGCTATCCACCACATGTTCTTTCTTCTTACTGTCGCTTCACTCTATCCATCTTTTAGTTTTGTCATGGTGAAAATCATCCATAGTTAGTTTTTTGATTTGTATCTGTGAAGACATCTGCCACATGTTTAAAAAGCTCTCTTATCGGGAGAGGACTTTTAAAGATGTTCTTGCGGCCCTGACTATCTATACATTTGATGTATTGTGACAGGTTCGTTCGAAAAACAAAACAAAGAACTGCTG
>NC_134884.1:10524809-10539809 GCF_041734735.1 Babylonia areolata
CATGCCAGATTTGACCCCAGGGTAGAAAGCTAAGGGGGAACGAATAGGTTGCTACACCGGCTCCGGCGGAAGGCGTTGGCTGTCAGTATCACCAACGCCCCTACAGCGAAGCAAAACAGCTAGCAACTTCACAGTCTTATCAGTCAGTCACTTCACACACACAGTACTCGCGTCGCTGGCCAAACAGACACGCCAGCAACCATCAGCCAACAAACCAACCACCGCGACTCAACCATCATCGTTCTTCATCACACATTCTGTCAGCCGCGCGACTGATAGCGGTACATCATCATCTTCACCATCATCATCATCGTCGTCGTCTGTCAGCATGAGGGCTTTCACTTCAAGATGGTAAGCGGCGCTGTCAACATGTGCTCCACGCTCATTCAGCGCTGTCTTGGACCATCGATTCAGCCATGGCTTCAGCACGCTTCCAGCTCTACCAAACCTCGGCGCCTGACCAAAGTGTTGTTGTTGTTGCTGCTGCTAGCTTGTGTGGCGGCCGTGCTGCTGGTGACGTGCTTCGTTGACAGGGAGGCGCAGCGCATGAGGAAGTTCACGGAGGACAGTTACCTGGCGATGAGCTGGGAGGGGTTCGGTCCTGAGAAAGGTAAAAAGGGGGTGGGGCACACACACACACACACACACACACACACACACACACACACACACAGGGGGGAGGCATAGTTTATTCAAGAAAAGGCCATTGCCCCTCATGAAGGGGCGCAAACAATCATATCAAAAACTACAAATAATGCGTGGTCACTTCATCGTGAAACAAATTTTATTCAGTCTTTTAAGATATCAGAGTTGATCGCAGTCTGAATGCCTTAAACAGATAGACTGACAAATTAAGAATGATCCGTTCACACCCGACGCCATGAGTAACGGCAGTCTAATCTGACAGGGAAATTATAGAATGTAGGTGATGAAAACTTTGTTCTTAATTCATGCAAATAGGACAACTTTGGACAAAATGCATTCCATTGTCAGCAACATTTGAACATCAGATCAGTTGCATTATGTGTTCTGTATCGGTAACAGTGTACTGCAGTTTCAGAAGTATCAAGTTTGAATCTTGTCATTGAATACTTTAAGTGTCGACCTAAGTTTAAAAATAAATACGTTTTAACATCCGGTACAGGTTCTGCAAACATGGAATGTCTCCCTGTCACAAGCATAATCCCATTCTTGCCCTCTGTATATAGTTATCCTTTCTTTGACTACTCCGAGAAATTTGTCAATATCATTTACGCCAAGCGAAACCAAATCCAGACATATATGATTAATAGCGAATATTTGAAACCTGGTTTCTCTTGTCACGTGTATTCTGATCTTCTGATCAGGCAAAGTTTCATATGATTTGTGAGGTAATCTAGACTCATGGATTCTCGTTAACCTAATTAAATAATTAATACATTTTATTCATGAATTCATATAAATAGGGTACCTGTTTGTTTCTCCACATACGAAATCGTTTGGTGCTCAAATTTATACGCCTAAAATCTCTTGGGCGCAAACAAATGTACTTTTTCACAAAGAAACGTTGAACTATCTAAACCCCATTGTTCAACACCTTGCGTTGAAATAGTGAATCAAATAATTTCGACCAGTTATCAGGGCATTGTTTTCAACTCGTACAATTTCTCTGGAATACACAATAAGGCGTTTGTGACTCTACTACATGCTGCCACAAAACTCGGTCTTGCAGTCAAATAACTTTCAAAGTATCTGTATACATTCACTGCAGGCATAGCTACCCCAATATAAATTCACCTTTCACTGGCAGCTCAGTACCCCCCCCCCCCCCAACCCCCCCTCCCTTTCTAAATACAATAATATCAATTTTATCCATGTTCACTTTTGAATGTAGCGCACAGGCTGCCCGAGACAAACTATTCGGTAATGTTTGCAAGCCAATAACTGTTTCAGACACTACGCCAGTACCAACCAATAACAATAAAAGCAACTCTAGTCATGTGTGAATGTTGCAACGTGCCACCCCCCCTCTGATAATTTCTTTTGCTTTCTCGTTGATGAATAAAGAAAACAACACAGGACCACGGGCATTCCTTGTTTCACGCCTCGTCTTTTCTTACAATGCAACGGCTGATCAAACATATTGCCGCGAGTCAAAGCAAATCAGTTCTTTCCTTCCAGGTATCAGCATCCCCAAACCTGAAAGACATAAATAAAACTGCTGATATTTCGCCTGATCACTATTCCATCCTACCCGCACCCCCTGACACATTTACCCTGTATGTCAGAGAGAGAGGGAGAGAGAATGTACGTGTGTGTGTGTGTGTGTGTGTGTGTGTGTGTGTGTGTGAAAGAGAGAGAGAAAAAAACAAAGAGAGAGATAGAGAGAGAGACAGAATGTGTGTGTGTGTGTGTGTGTGTGTGTGTGTGTGTGTGTGAAAGAGAGAGAGAAAAAAAAACAAAGAGAGAGATAGAGAGAGAGACAGAATGTGTGTGTGTGTGTGTGTGTGTGTGTGTGTGTGTGCGTGTGTGAAAGAGAGAGAGAGAGAGTCAATGACCAAGTTTAATGTCATCATTTGTAAATACGTTACTATGTTGACTGATATGGGGACACAAGGCTTGTCTTCTTTTATGTATGACATTGATTCAGATGAAAACAAATGACAAAAATATATAGATAAATGAATGAATAAATAAATAAATAAATAAATAAACAGATAAATCCTGTGTAAGTGACCAGAAGATTTTTCAAAGAGATACAAATTGCACGCCCAGTTTAGTCATGCTCCTGTATTTTTGTCAGCGTAAGTTGTTTGTTTCCACAATTAACGTAATGGCGAGTAATGTTAAATAATTATATATTTGGTAGTAGACCAACCAGATCACTTCCTTCTCAGAATGATTTAAAACATTACATTTGCCTCGTATATTTTTTATATTCTTCACAACGAAATAGAAATTGAAATTTGTTTTCTATACTTCCGTCATTTTTACATACTGGACAAATACAGCTTGGTTGCGTTATAGCATCATAGCAACATTGAGTGACAGAGAGACCCATCGCCCTCTTTGGTGCTCATTGAAGCCCTGTGCCATTTCCTTGTGAACACCAGCATATATCTCTCTGGCTGTAAATCACTGTTAAAGTGCAAACACCCTGCATGATTTTCGTTATTTTACATTAAAGACTATCAAGTTTGCTGAAAGGATGCGATTATACGTTCTTCAAATTTCTTAAATAAAAAGTTTGTCATCTTCTACACCCTCATTTTTCCTCACGATTCCAAACCCATTATAAAAGAGCACACAAAAAACAAGAAAACAAAACTAAACAACAACAACAACATTTCCTTGACATGAAAAACCCAGTTTTGCTTCCCAGTTTCGAATTGTGTCATTAACATAGATTATTTGTTTATTCTGCTTATTGGTAGTTCCACCAGATGAAGCCACTACCTTATGCATGTAACTTTTGTACACATTGATGAGGAATCCCGCCCGTTTCCTCCAAGACCGTTTGTCAGAGGCAAGCAGAGGAATATCCACTGTACGTTTTTTTTGTTTTTTTTTTAGCTACATGTTCCTTTTTCATGTATTAATTTTCTATCAACCCCCAAATTTTTGCTAAGTACATTATTACTGGTTCAACATGGATGTCTAATGCTTTCAAAAAAAAAAAAAAAAAAAAAGAAAAAAAAAAAGATAGCTGGGTCAATACAAATCACTTTTCTACAAGTAATCTTAATGTGTCAATTACACATTTCTCCCTTTTTCTATACATTTCTGACCGTTGCTCATACTTAACTTACTTGTACAGAACAACCCTATCAACTGAAAACTATTGGTTACTTGCACTGCTACATTACAGTACCACCATTTTCACATGGCTGCTAAATGCCCACCTTTTTCTAAAAGCCATAATGTTCGATGTTAGCCTACTTGCTTCATCATAAAACGTATTTAGCCAGTTTTTTCAAACCCAGCAGCAGTATTAGACAGTAAAGATACATCGTCCGTATATAACAAAAGCAATGCAGCTGCATGTGGAATAAATGGAATTCTTTGCCTCCCTTTTATATTCATTTCTAAAGCAAGTTCGCATTTGAAAAAAAAGAAAGAAAAAAAAGACTTTTCCAAACTCTCCTGCTTCAGTCCATGGGTACCGTCAAAGAGCTCTGAAATACGAACACTTGTCCCTGAGACAGTCAGGAGAGAGAGAGAGAGAGAGAGAGAGAGAGAGAGAGAGAGAGAGAGAGACAGACAGACAGACAGACAGACAGACAGACAGACAGACAGACAGAGCCAGTGATAAAAAGAGAGAACTGATTTTAGGGAGGGAAGGGAGAGAAAGAGAGGGATAGAGACAGACAGACAGACAGACAGACAGACAGAGTCGGTTTTAGAGGAAAGGGAGGGAGAGAAAAACAGAGAATTGATTTTAGGAAGAGAAGCAGAGAGCGAGCGAGTGAACGAGCGAGAGTGAGAGAGAGAGAGAGAGAGAGAGAGAGAGAGAGGCACCAGAAGGTCTTGCACACATAATTATGTCGACCTCAGAGATCGTGGAGAAAACAACACCAAATCATATTCTCGCTGATCACAATTGTTTACCCACCAGACTCCGCTGATTCCGAGATGCGAACTCAGACCGAAACACTGACCGGTCAATGCCGGTGTACAGTCACAAACTACCCCATTGCTAGGTTTTACCCCGGGGTCATTCTGTGCTGGCCTCGAATGACTCCTGAGTAATTTGTGGCTAGTCAAGATCCGACTCGTCCTGGTTGAAAATGACCCCATTCAATCAATCAATTGAAAAAAAAAGAAGAGGGGTGGTGGCGGGAGTGGGGCTGGGGGGTGGGGTTTGGGGTGGTATGGGGGAGGGGTGTTTAATGTCCCGTCACATGTACTGGTGATTATAGTCCAAAGAAGGGGGCAGGGTCGTTCTGGGCCAGCCTGTACTGACCTTCCCTTTATTATATCTTAACGGAAGCAAACGTGTGTGTGTGTGTGTGTGTGTGTGTGTGTGTGTGTGTTGTGTGTGTGTGTATGTTGTGTGTGTGTGTGTGTGTGTGTGTGTGTGTGTGTGTGTGTGTGTGTGTATTTGGGGGGTAACCACTTTCATAGCCTGCAGTGAGTCTAACTGGGATTAATTAACCCCTCGGGGTCATTTTAAGTCAGCCTAGAATAACCCCCGATTCCACCACGAGAGGAGGGGGGTAAAATCCAAGTAGGGGGCGGGGAGGGGGTAACTTTTGACTATCTGCTTTACCCCCGGGAGTCATTCCAGGCTGGTCTACATAGACCCCAGAGCTAGCCACATTTGAAAGCGGGGTAAGAAATAACGGGGTTGCGAACTGGCTGCGACACAGAGGTGTGCATGTATTGCTGTCCGTAATTTCAGAGGAAGGGAAAGCAATCAGGTAACTGAAGGCTGGGCGCTAACGACTACCTTGTGGCTAGCAATCAACTCGCTAACCACTACCTTGTGGCTAGCTAGCAATCAACTCACTAACCACTACCTTGTGGGTAGCTAGCAATCAACTCACTAACCACTACCTTGTGGCCAGCAATCAACTCACTAACCACTACCTTGTGGCTAGCAATCAACTCACTAACCACTACCTTGTGGCCAGCAATCAACTCACTAACCACTACCTTGTGGCTTGCAATCAACTCACTAACCACTACCTTGTGGCCAGCAATCAACTCACTAACCACTACCTTGTGGCCAGCAATCAACTCGCTAACCACTACCTTGTGGCCAGCAATCAACTCGCTAACAACTACCTTGTGGCCAGCAATCAACTCACTAACCACTACCTTGTGGCCAGCAATCAACTCGCTAACAACTACCTTGTGGCCAGCAATCAACTCGCTAACAACTACCTTGTGGCCAGCAATCAACTCACTAACGACTACCTTGTGGCCAGCGATCCACTACCTTGTGGCCAGCAATCAACTCACTAACCACTACCTTGTGGCTGGCAATCAGCTCGCTAACCACTACCTTGTGGCCAGCAATCAACTCACTAACCACTACCTTGTGGCCAGCAATCAACTCACTAACCACTACCTTGTGGCCAGCGATCCACTACCTTGTGGCCAGCAATCAACTCACCAACCACTACCTTGTGGCTAGCAATCAGCTGGACACACCCTGAGATGGTGGGAGGGATGATGAAGAGGGAGAGAGAAAGAGGGAGAGACAGAGACAGAGACACAGAGAGAGATGGAGGGATGGATAGACGGGCGCAATAGCCGAGTGGTTAAAGCGAGGGTCCCAGATTCGAATCTCGGTAACGGCGCCTGGTGGGTAAAGGGTGGAGATTTTTCCCATCTCCCAGGTCAGACCTGTTAGTGCCTGAACCCCCTTCGTGTGTATACGCACGCAGAAGATCAGATACGCACATTAAAGATCCTGTAATCCATGTCAGCGTTCGGTGGGTTATGGAAACAAGAACATAACCAGCATGCACACCCCCGAAAACGGAGTGTATGTGTATGATAGTCAGTCGTGTCCGACTATGACCAACGGTCATACGCGTAAAATGTTACATGTGTGTATGAGTGTGTATGTAGGCCTATGTGTGACTGAAACCTGATTCAATGACACAGGAAACGAATGACGAGCGCCCAAATAGCAGCTGTCAGTCGGCTCTACCAAGGTAGGCATCCTCTTGTGCAAATGACTCCGTGTTTGTAAAGCGCTAACAGCTTGGTCTCCGAACAAGGATAGGCGTGATATAACTGTAAGTACTCATAAAAAAAACACAGGTGGCGCTCTCAGTATGGCGATGCGCTCTCCCTGGGGAGAGCAGTCCGAATTACAGACAGAGAAATCTATTGTGACAAAAAAAGAGTAACACAATACAATACAATCATCTTCATGGAGACGGAGTGGGGAACGGAGAGTGAGGGAGGGACATGGTAAAGAGAGGCGGTGTAGAAATGAAGAGAGAAAACAGAGGGTGGCGGGAAGGTGGCTTGCATGCATGTACGTGCGTGTGTCTGCAGCTGTAAAGAAAATTGAAAGCTTGACCTCCTGCGACTAGATGGCGAGATGACTGAAAAAGCAGACAGAAAGAACTATGGAGAAACATGACACGTGTAATCAGCACAGTAACCACACTCCACCCTTTCTTATTGAATACGACAGCGTGGAAACTGGCAATGAATTAGCAATCACATAGCAACTGCGAGTGTTGAGAAACATTAACAACAAGAGAGGCAAGGCCTTCGAGACTCACTGGTGATGCGTACTTAATCGAACAATGGAATTAAGGGAAAAACAGAAGAAAGAAGAAGCCTCCATCCCGTCAAGAAGCCTTATTAAACGTCACTAATCTCTGACGTACACATAATGACGTCACATTGTGCACGATCTGCTATTTCCCGAAAAAATACTGCTTGGGCGAATGTACATTGTGAAAGTTCTTCACACACAGTGTAAAACACAATAGCCTTTCTATATACCGAGTAGTAATTTCAAAATATAATGTTTTAGCTGAGAAAGATAAGTATAAAAACAAATTAATGCTCATGCTTCAAAACATGATTAATCCCCCTTTCAATTAGCTGACCCAATTCATCAATGTAACTTCCAGACTAAAAAGAAGTTCCTGTTTGAACAAAAGATGATAAAAGAGACTGCTGTTGATCAGTGTTTCAGGATATCAAATCAACATGTCAAGTTTTGTGAATAGAAAAAAAATGTAACAGTACATTTATTGTCCAAAAAAATTGGATTCGTTTTCATTCTTTGTGCCCATCCTAAAGGAGCATTGTCACTGAAAACAGTATCAGTGGAAAGAAGAGAATTTTCCCTATTTTAGTGCTCGCTTTGGCAAAGTTATCTCACAGAAAATGACAATGTTACAGTTAACCTCAGACAAACAGACAGACAAACAGACAGGGTGACAGACAAACACACACACACACACACACACACACACACACACACACACACACACACACACACACACACACACACACAGGAAACAGTTAGTAGCAGTAAATAATCAAACCTCAAGATTCAAATCAATCAAACATGGAGTACCACAGGGATCCATCTTAGGGCCAATATTATTTTCTGTTTATGTTAATGATTTGCCTTGTTCTATGACATGTAAATGTGAAATGTTCCCAGATGACACTTCCCTGCATTCAAGCAATTCAGATACCTGTAAACTCACAGATGATCTTCAAGACAACATTCAGAGACTTAGTGACTGGACACAATTAAATCATATGTCCTTAAACACATAGAAAACTAAATGTATGTATGTAGCAGCACGACAAAAAAGACAAAGGATGAAACACATATTCAAACCACTTTTCCTTGGAGTAAACAGAATTGAAGAGGTAGAATCACATAAAATTTTGGGTGTCTTTATTGACAAAGATCTCTCTTGGACTGACCATATGACTTACTTAGGAAAACGTCTCTCTAGCAAAATAGGTCAGTTAGCAAAAATAAAAAAAAAAAGATCCTTGATGTACATTCACGAAAGCTTTTTTTCTGTGCTCATGTTCTGCCAATCATCGATTATTCATCAACTTTATGGGACAACTGCAGCAATACAAACTTCAAATTTATTCATCGTATAAAAGAGCATTAAAATTAGTATTGTTGAAGTCAAGTTCCTTGACCCATATGGATTATAAACTACTTAATGTACTATCTTTCCACAACAGGCTGTTCTTCAACAAGGCTGTTTGCATGCATAATGTGATATATGGAAATGCTCCCCAAAAGATTACAGAAACTTTTAAAACTAATGACCACAGACACAACCATATGTTATGTATACCTCGACCTAGAAACAACCTTTATAAATCCAGCTTCCTATACTCTGGTGGAAATTTATGAAATAACCTTCCACTCGTTTTAACGAATAAAAATGTGTTTAAGAAAAATATGAAAAATTACCTTATTAACTGTTCAAAAGATGAACAATAATACAAATCTATATCTATTGGTTACCAAATTCATGATTTGTGAAATGTTTTGTATATGCCTTTGGTGTTGTAAGAGGGTGTATGTGTATGCGAAACGGGATGTGCTGTAAATGCTAATGTGTGTTTCATTTTCGCACGATTCGTGTATGCACGTAACTATAATTCTAGTACTTTTGTGGTTTTGTTCTGTGTATCTCCCCACTTCTTCTCCTTTTTTCCTTTTTTTTCTTTTTTTCTTTTTTTTTCAGATGGCTTGATGTAAAAAAGCAGTCGTTGCTTATTCAATTACCATCTTGAAATAAAAATTTTGACTTTTGACTTTGACTTTGACACACACACAACCGAAAGCGGGTTATAACATAAACTCACATTGTTTACACAAGTGGGTGCAAAAGGTGTTATCACATGTGGACCAAACATGCATTGTCCTCATCCTATTTGGCCGCAAAGCCCTGAAAAAAACAAAAAGTGGGGAAAGCGTTTTACACAACTCTTATTATATTGAAATCAGCCAGGTGGAGCCAAGGCCCAGTGGTTAAGAGCCCGACAAGAAAGCGAGTATCCACAGGTTCCATTCCCATAATACAGACCGGATTTGTACTCCCCCACCTCCCCCTCCCCAATCTCCTTTAGCGGCGGTCTTTAGGGTGAGACGATAAACCGAGATTCCATGTGCTGCAGGCATGCACTCAACGCATGTAATGAACCACTGCAACAATAGGACCGTCCCTGCATAGCGAAATTCTGTTGAAACAAATATGAATGTAAAACAAATTCACCTGCAGACAAAAAAAAAAAAAAAAAAAAAAAAAAAAAGTGGGAGGTGGGGGGGGGGGGGGGGTGCTCTGCGGCGACGTCCTGTCCTCGGGGAGAGCTGCCCGACATTCCACACGGTGAAATGTGTTGTGACAAAAAGTAATTCAATAAAACACAATACAGTCCAGTGACAGTGACTGACTCGTCAGGTGTCGACTTGCTGCTGTTGCAGGAACACAGCACAAGAGAACGTGTCTAGAATTCCTCGTGTGACCTTTCGTGCCTCTGTTGCCATGGAGATTTCTGACTGATACTTGTGCCGACGACCCCCCTCTCCCCCCACCCCCAGCCATCGTCCCCCTCCCTCTCACCTCTTCCCAGCCATCGTCCCCCCCCCCTCTCACCTCTTCCCAGCCATCGTCCCCCTCCCTCTCACCTCTTCCCAGCCCAGCCATTCTCCCCCCACCCCCAGCCATCGTCCCCCCCCCCTCTCACCTCTTCCCAGCCCAGCCATTCTCCCCCCACCCCCAGCCATCGTCCCCCTCCCTCTCACCTCTTCCCAGCCATCGTCCCCCTCCCTCTCACCTCTTCCCAGCCCAGCCATTCTCCCCCCACCCCCACCCCCGATCCCCCACTTCCATGACTGAGTTGGTGTTGATATCTCTGATGTGGATGGAGTCACGTGCACTGCCTGTTGAGGGACTGCGGTGGCTGTTTCCTCCTTTCTCCAAAGGGAGACGACCACTGTCTGGAACCACTTCCCGGCCTTTGTTTCACTCCTCGCTAATGGAGGGGCTGGGAAGAAGGGAAGGGAGGGGGGAGGGGTGGAAGGGGGGAAGAGGAGTGGGTGGAGGGTTGTGGGTGGTGTGATCTCTGTCTGTCTGTCCCTCTCTCTCTCTCCATAGCTAAAGGGAAGTTACCATTCAGGTTTCCCAATTTATAGGCCAATATCAGTTCTATAAGCTCTGGTCAAAACAAGTGGAAAAAACATAATTATCAAGAATATTTTCCCTCCTCTCAGCGACCTAAATGAAAATCATCGTTTGACTACTTTCGTGCGCACGAGCGCGCGCGCGCGCGAGAGAGAGAGAGAGAGAGAGAGAGAGAGAGAGTGTGTGTGTGTGTTTGTGTGTAGATGTTGGTACGTATATAGATATGCATTATAGATGTATACAGCCATGGTGAAATGTACTTCAGCTCATGTTATGTAAAAAGTGTTCTTGATATATTTGTCTGCTTCTTTGTTGTCCGTTTCTTTGTTGTCGTCTTGTTTGTAAAGTTTTGAATAAAAAGTTTATAAAAAGTCTGAAATATGTTTACAGGTATGTACACATGTCTAGAGGTGTGCAGTAGCCATAACAAAGACTGTCCCCCACAGGTGTGTAATAGTCACAATGATGACTGTCCCCAACAGGTGTGTAGTAGTCATAATGATGACTGTCCCCCACAGGTGTGTAGTAGTCATAATGATGACTGTCCCCAACAGGTGTGTAGTAGTCATAATGATGACTGTCCCCCACAGGTGTGTAGTAGTCATAATGATGACTGTCCCCAACAGGTGTGTAGTAGTCATAACAATGACTGTCCCCAACAGGTGTGTAGTAGTCATAATGATGACTGTCCCCAACAGGTGTGTAGTAGTCATAATGATAACTGTCCCCAACAGGTGTGTAGTAGTCATAATGATGACTGTCCCCAACAGGTGTGTAGTAGTCATAATGATGACTGTCCCCAACAGGTGTGTAGTAGTCATAATGATGACTGTCCCCAACAGGTGTGTAGTAGTCATAACAGATGACTGTCCCCACAGGTGTGTAGTAGTCATAATGATAACTGTCCCCAACAGGTGTGTAGTAGTCATAATGATGACTGTCCCCCACAGGTGTGTAATAGTCATAATGATGACTGTCCCCAACAGGTGTGTAGTAGTCATAACAATGACTGTCCCCCACAGGTGTGTAGTAGTCATAATGATAACTGTTCCCAACAGGTGTGTAGTAGTCATAACAATGACTGTCCCCAACAGGTGTGTAGTAGTCATAACAATGACTGTCCCCAACAGGTGTGTAGTAGTCATAACAATGACTGTCCCCCACAGGTGTGTAATAGTCATAATGATGATTGTCCCGCTCAGGTGTGTAGTAGTCATAACAATGACTGTCCCCCACAGGTGTGTAGTAGTCATAATGATAACTGTCCCCAACAGGTGTGTAGTAGTCATAATGATGACTGTCCCCAACAGGTGTGTAGTAGTCATAATGATGACTGTCCCCAACAGGTGTGTAAGAGTCATAATGATGACTGTCCCTAAACAGGTGTGTAGTAGTCATAATGATGACTGTCCCCCACAGGTGTGTAGTAGTCATAATGATGACTGTCCCCCACAGGTGTGTAGTAGTCATAATGATGACTGTCCCCAACAGGTGTGTAGTAGTCATAATGATAACTGTCCCCCACAGGTGTGTAGTAGTCATAATGATAACTGTCCCCCACAGGTGTGTAGTAGTCATAATGATAACTGTCCCCCACAGGTGTGTAGTAGTCATAATGATGACTGTCCCCCATAGGTGTGTAGTAGTCATAATGATGACTGTCCCCCATAGGTGTGTAGTAGTCATAATGATGACTGTCCCCCACAGGTGTGTAGTAGTCATAATGATGACTGTCCCCAACAGGTGTGTAGTAGTCATAATGATGACTGTCCCCCACAGGTGTGTAGTAGTCATAATGATGACTGTCCCCAACAGGTGTGTAGTAGTCATAATGATGACTGTCCCCCACAGGTGTGTAGTAGTCATAATGATGACTGTCCCCCACAGGTGTGTAGTAGTCATAATGATGACTGTCCCCAACAGGTGTGTAGTAGTCATAATGATGACTGTCCCCAACAGGTGTGTAGTAGTCATAACAGTGACTGTCCCCCACAGGTGTGTAGTAGTCATAATGATGACTGTCCGCAACAGGTGTGTAGTAGTCATAACAGTTACTGTCCCCCACAGGTGTGTAGTAGTCATAATGATGACTGTCCGCAACAGGTGTGTAGTAGTCATAACAGTGACTGTCCCCCACAGGTGTGTAGTAGTCATAATGATGACTGTCCGCAACAGGTGTGTAGTAGTCATAACAGTGACTGTCCCCCACAGGTGTGTAGTAGTCATAATGATGACTGTCCCCAACAGGTGTGTAGGAGCCATAACAGTGACTGTCCCCCACAGGTGTGTAGTAGTCATAACAGATGACTGTCCCCCACAGGTGTGTAGTAGTCATAAAGATGACTGTCCCCCACAGGTGTGTAGTAGTCATAATGATGACTGTCCCCAACAGGTGTGTAGTAGTCATAATGATGACTGTCCCCTAACAGGTGTGTAGTAGTCATAACAGTGACTGTCCCCCACAGGTGTGTAGTAGTCATAATGATGACTGTCCCCAACAGGTGTGTAGTAGTCATAATGATGACTGTCCCCCACAGGTGTGTAGTAGTCATAATGATGACTGTCCCCCACAGGTGTGTAGTAGTCATAATGATGACTGTCCCCCAAAGGTGTGTAATAGTCATAATGATGACTGTCCCCCATAGGTGTGTAGTAGTCATAATGGTGACTGTCCCCCACAGGTGTGTAGTAGTCATAATGATAACTGTCCCCAACAGGTGTGTAGTAGTCATAATGATGACTGTCCCCAACAGGTGTGTAGTAGTCATAATGATGACTGTCCCCAACAGGTGTGTAGGAGCCATAATGATGACTGTCCCCAACAGGTGTGTAGTAGTCATAATGATGACTGTCCCCAACAGGTGTGTAGTAGTCATAATGATGACTGTCCCCAACAGGTGTGTAGTAGTCATAATGATGACTGTCCCCAACAGGTGTGTAGTAGTCATAATGATAACTGTCCCCCACAGGTGTGTAGTAGTCATAATGATGACTGTCCCCCACAGGTGTGTAGTAGTCATAATGATAACTGTCCCCCACAGGTGTGTAGTAGTCATAATGATGACTGTCCCCCACAGGTGTGTAGTAGTCATAATGATAACTGTCCCCCACAGGTGTGTAGTAGTCATAATGATAACTGTCCCCCACAGGTGTGTAGTAGTCATAATGATAACTGTCCCCAACAGGTGTGTAGTAGTCATAATGATAACTGTCCCCCACAGGTGTGTAGTAGTCATAATGATAACTGTCCCCCACAGGTGTGTAGTAGTCATAATGATGACTGTCCCCAACAGGTGTGTAGTAGTCATAATGATGACTGTCCCCCACAGGTGTGTAATAGTCATAATGATAACTGTCCCCAACAGGTGTGTAGTAGTCATAATGATAACTGTCCCCCACAGGTGTGTAGTAGTCATAATGATGACTGTCCCCCACAGGTGTGTAGTAGTCATAACGATGACTGTCCCCCACAGGTGTGTACAACTTCACGGTGGTGACGGCAATGCTGGACATAGGCCGCGGCCACTGGGCTCACTCCTCCCAGACCCGATCCTACAACACCTACCTGCTGTACATGCAGAGGGTGCTTCGCCTGGACGTCAACCTGGTGGTGTTCGTGGACTCCCAGGCCCTGCCCTTCGTGCAGTGGATGCGGAGAGGGAGGGCCGGCCACACGCACGTGGTGGAGTTGACGCTGAAGGACCTGCCCTACTACTCCCACAGAGACCGCATCCAGACCATCATGGGAAGCGAGGAATACCGTCGAGACAATGAACTGGTTCAGAAAGGTCTGTGCGAATCCCAGGTCCCTGAGTATGACATTGTTCAGTGGAGCAAGCTCTACTTCCTGAATGAGACCATCACTCGGGATCCCTTCCACAACGAGTTGTTCGTCTGGCTGGACGGAGGGTACGGACATGGGGAAGACATCCATCCTGCGGATGGTGTATGGAGGCCTAAAAACCTGTTCGAGTTCGCCGAGAAGGTGACTTTGATGGAGCGAGAGCCTGTGGAGAAGTACAGACCTGTGGCCGACAGTTTGCACAAACGCAGCGTTAACGTTGTTGCCGGGGGGTTTATTGCCGGAGGGGGCAAGGCTTTACAGAGGCTGTACCGGCTTCAGCAGGAGCTGATCGCTCGGTGGATGGTGGAGGGGATCGTGGATGACGACCAGACGACCTACATGCAGATCTACTTCCAGCATCCAGACCTGTTTCGCTTGGTGCCAGCAGACTGGGACGACGTGTTCAGGCTCTTTCATTCACCGTGATCTTTTGTTGTTGTTGTTGTTGCTTTTTTTTTGGGGGGTGGGGGGGGGTGGGGGTGGGGGTGGGGGGGGATGGAGGACAATGGAAAAAAAGCAAATGCACAGCAG
>NC_134884.1:10544809-10557309 GCF_041734735.1 Babylonia areolata
AAAGAACTGAAAACCCACACTTCAGATACCATAAACGTGATAGTAATGATTGGAAAGACAAAACTATTGACAAGAAACAAAAACAACATCTCAAATCTTTGTAATTTTTCAACGGCAAATCTGACATCGAAAAATTCAGTTGACATAGGAATACCATAAATATATTTTTTGACAAACTTAACACTTTGGACGGTGGGGGTGGAGGGGTTCTTTCTTGTGTGTGTGTGTGTGTGTGTGTGTGTGTGTGTGTGTGTGTGTGTGTGTGTGTGTGTGTGTGTGTGTGTGTGTGTTCATAATTTTGTCCACTACCGTGAAAGTTGCATTTCCTTCAGTGCTCTCTCGGTTATAGTTTCTCTCAGTTTTTACAAATACAAATTTTAGGAAACGGATGACGAGCACATAAAAGCAGCTCTCAGTTGGCTCCAGCCAGGTGGGCAGTCTGTTGTGCAAATGATTCCGTGTTTGTAATGCCGGCGCTAAGGACCTGGTCTTTGATCGAGGATAGGCGTTATATAAGAGCCCATATGAGTAAGAAAATAGTAATAATAATAATAATAATAATAATAATAATAATAATAATCCATATAGCACACTATCCAGAAATCTGCTCTAGGTGCTTTACAAAAACGCTTTTGTTAACATAAAAACAATACATCAATGTTACATACACACACCAAAATGTGACCACACACACACACACACTCTCTCTCTCTCTCTCTCTCTCTCTCTCTCTCTCTCTCTGTGTGTCTCTCTCTGTCTCTCTCACTTTTACCTCAGTTCCCTACGAACCTCAAACAGATAGGTATGTACACATACACGCACGCACGCACGCACGCTCGCATTCACGCGCGCGCGCGAGCACGCACACAGACGGACACACACATTACCATACCCTTACCTCCCCAGCAAACTACACACATACACCCAGTGCTTGGGATACCAGGGCGTGGTATTTGTAGCCACGAACCAAAGGCCGTGGTTTGTTGCTTGTGGCTGAGGCTTTAATGGAAGGGAGAAAACCCTAGATAACCCATTGTTTAAAAATCGGAGGAGTTAGTTCCCCACATACTTTTGGGTCAGCAACATGGTGGCCGTGGGTATTGAATGAACTCGATGCCTTTCTTTGCCTCTCCTAAAGCCTAGATGCGAGCGAACAAACTAACAAGTAACAACAACAACAACAACAACAACAACGCCACAAACATTACATCCTCCACGGGGAGAAGGACTTGCCACATCAGTTTCCACAGTTTGCCTATAGATATATATTGCCTGTGATTCGCCAGTTACCGCATGTTTCTGTTCCAGATGTTTTATTTTGATGTTGTTTTACTATATTAATTGGTATTGTATCAATTATTTGTCAGATTAATTTCTCTTTGTGAAAAGCGGCCTACTCTCCACGCCGGAAAAACCACGTCAGTTTGCATGTGTATTTTGTTTTTTCTAGAGAAATTTCAGGCACAACCCTTTTGTTGCCGTGGGTTCTTTTATGCGTGCAATGTGCATGCTCCTCACGGAACCTTCGTTTATCACCTGTTCCGAATGACAAGCGTTCAGACCACCAGGTCTAGTGGAGGGGAAGACTGTTCTGATGAGTGTGGGATTCGAACCAGTGCCCACAGATTCTCTCGCTTCCTCGGTGGACATGTAACCATTAGGCCACCACTCCACGGCGAGAAATACGTGCTGCATACACATTTTAGGACGAAGGAATGAAATGACAAGAGAGGCAATGCCTTCACGACTCACGTGTTGATAACCTCTTGATCCAAACAAAGCTGAAATGCTGACGATGTGGGAAAATAAACACACATTTTGATGTGAAATTGACCTTTGATCTCGAAATTTACAATGCACTTATGTTTTGACCCAAACAAACCACTGCGCTATGTTTAGATAATTCGTGTAAGAAACCCAACTTCTCACATGTTTCTGTATATTATTTCCAATGCGCCATGTTGTGACCTTGGCCTTGACCTCTGATCTTGTCTATTAACACAGAATTTGTTCTCACCATGACCATTGTCACAAATGTGATGAAGATTATGTGCAAGATTTCCTCTCTCTTGCACATACATTTTTTTTTCTATGTCATATGCCATTTTGCGACTTTGAACCTTAACTCCTGATTTTGAATTTCCTTATTGATCCTGCTGTACCCATGACCAGTCTCTATATCAAGTTTGGTAAAAACTGAAAGTAAGCTATGGTCTCTCTGATGCATTTGTGTGTGTGTGTGGGGGGGGGGGGGGGGGGGGGGGGGTCGGGGGGGTTGTCTATTTTGCCACATATTGACCTTGATCTTTGACCATTTATCTTGTTTGCTGTGTCGTCATAAGTGGAATGACTTCAAAGGTTTTATCTATACCTACCAACCTGCCAGGTTTGGTTCCTATTCAACATGTAGTTGCCGAGGAACTGCCAACGTTACGGTTTACCACGCTCACCGTGTTTTTCATAGACTCACTTGATTTACACACGTGAGTGTTAAAACTGGAAAAAAGAAAAAAGAAAAAAAAGAATTACGGTTTGTGTGTGGCTTTAATCCGTCCCGGCTGACGAACTTCTTTTTCAGTGACGCTTTGACCAGGCGTTCTAATTACATCTGCCCTGACGGCGTTAACACGATGGACTGACAACAGTGCAAAATGGACAGCAAAACGATCTGCAGGGACCCAACCTTTGACTTGCTGAACAGTTCTGTGAGGTGCCCCAACGACATTCACTTTCACAGAGCTGAGAAGAAGAAGAAAAAGAAGATTGATTGATTGATTGAATCTTTAATGGATAAAGAATTAGGCGCAGTAAAGGCCCTTTTTTTTTTTTTACAATTCTGCCCATTTAACGACGACACAAAACATAAAAATAAACAACGACACAAGACATAGAAATAAAGAAATAAAATGAAATGAAATGAAATAAAATAAATAGAACGACGAATAAGAATAGTAACTGGAATAGTCCATTAAAGGTAACAAAGCAATGAAAAGAACAATTGGTACATTATCATGTACGTACGTACTTACACACACACACACACACACACACACACGCACGCACGCACGCACGCACACACGCACGCACGTACACACACACAAACACACACACACACTTATAAAACAAGCAAACAAAGACATACGTTCTCTCTCACGCCCACACACTCAAACACACGCAAACACACACATGCACTTACTGTTCATTTGCTAGCACGATCACACATACATTCAATTTTTCATTCATCATGGCATGGCAGCTAGTGGACTGAGTACAAGCAAGCATTTGCAAAAGACCGCGAGTAGGTTAATCAAAAGTATCGAATAGAAATATTCTTATGATAGTTTTAAAGAGAGATCGGTGACAACAGACAACATACATCACTTGGCAGTCTGATATTCCTTATGAACCTACGTTCTCACATCATTTCATTTTCCATGGTGTGTGTGTGTGTGTGTGTGTGTGTGTGTGTGTGTGCAATAGGCACACCCACGCGAATAATGGTGTCAGAAAAATAGAGCCGACGGGTCCGAACGAAGGGAGGTCATCCTTATGCATTTCCTCCCTTTGATCATGACAGTGAGAGAGACAGAGAGTGAGTGTGTGTGTGTGTGTGTGTGTGTGTGTGTGTGTGTGTGTGTGTGTTCAGAGAGGGAAGTGAGAGAGTTTATCTCGTTACTCTAAGTGCACGTGGGCGTGCATGCGTGTGTGTGCTTTTGTGTCTGAAAATATCTTCATTTGAGACAGACGAACGACCTCGCACAGCAAGAGAGAGAGAGAGAGAGAGAGAGAGAGGCGGATGGGAGGAGAATGAGGAGCAAAGAAGAAAAAGAGGAGACAGTGTGATCTGACCTGACGAGAAACAGGAGAGAACAACAACAACAACAACAACAACAACACACACACACACACACACACACACACACCCACACACCAGTTCCAAGGCAGAGGGAGGGAGAAAAAGAAGGCAAGGAAGTGAGCAGTGACCAGATGAAGAACAGAACGCGGTAATGTTCTCCACGAGAGCCTGTTGATTTCAGCCAACGCCTGTCCAGCGCGAAGGCATATGCGAGACATCGTACCGACCCCCACCCCCTCCCCAGTCCCCCAGTCCCTCCTCCTCCTCCTCCTCCTAGGATTGACCCGAATCCTATCCATTGTGCTCTTTGCCTTACCGTGCCTCCCCTCACCACCTTACCATGGTTCCCGTGCCTACCTTACCGTGCCCATTTTACCGTGCCTCCTCTGTCCACCTTACAGTGCCTCCTCTGTCCAACTTACCGTGCCTCCTCTGTCCAACTTACCGTGCCCACCTTACCGTGCCTCCTCTGTTCACCTTACAGTGCCTCCTCTGTCCACCTCACAGTGCCTCCTCTGTCCAACTTACCGTGTCCAACTTACCGTGCCTCCTCTGTCCACCTTACCGTGCCTCCTCTGTCCACCTTACCGTGCCTCCCTCTCACCTTACCGTGCCTCCCTCTCACCTTACCGTGGCTCTCTGTCACCTGACCGTGCCTCCCTCTCACCTTACCGTGCCTCCCTCTCATCTTACCGTGGCTCCCTTTCACCTTACCGTGCCTCCCTCTCACCTTACCGTGGCTCTCTGTCCACCTTACCGTGGCTCTCTGTCCACCTTACCGTGCCTCCCTCTCACCTTACCGTGGCTCTCTGTCCACTTACCGTGCCTCCCTCTCACCTTACCGTGCCTCCCTCTCACCTTACCGTGGCTCTCTGTCAGTCCGACAAGCGGGGGAGGAGGTGGTGGGAGTCATTAAAACTCCACTTTGTCATCATTAGCCCCCTCCTCCCCTCCCCCTCTACCTTTACCCCTCACCCACCCACGGCACCTGTATCAGGTCCTCCCGCACCGTGTCACTGTCATACCCCCCCCCCCCCCCCCCCGCCCCCCCGACCTCCGCTCTATCTCCTCTTCTCTCATGCTTACTGCTTCCTTCTTCTCTCCATCCCCCCCCCCCCCGCCCCTCCCTCCCCTTAAATTTTCCACTGAACCTTTCCTGACGCTGTCAGCCACAGGACAGAGAGAGAGAGAGAGAGAGGGGGGGGGGGGGGGTGGAGGGGGAGTGCGCGCGCGTGTGGGTGTGGATGGGGTGGGGGGACAAATTAAACGTGTTGGCATCGATCATCACCGAAACAGAGAAGCCAATGTTCGGTCCATTCGTTCGTTTGCGCCTTTCTCTCCTCTTTTTTTGTTTTTCGCACCACGTGCTGAACGTACCGCCAACATCAGCCACAATGACAAGCTTCGACACCGAACACACACACACACACACACACACACACTGTCGCTCTATCTGTTGATGATGAACAAAGCCACGGGTGTGGGGGAAGAGGGGTGTGGTGATGGCGGCGGTGGGCGCGGTGGGAGGAGTGGGTGTGTGTGTGAGGGAGACAGCAGCACAACGAGCGCTGATAGCGGCAGTCACGTCAGCGAGGCCAGGAGAACCAACAGCGCCATTCTGTCAGCGTGTGAGCCTGCCCAGTCAGCAGGCAATCCCTCGTCGCAAATTTTTATCGTCTCTCTAATGCACACACACACACACGTACGCGCACACGTAGTGCCACACAGAGCTGTAGCGAGCAACTGTCAAGTTTTTGTGTCGTGTTGTCTGTGATGATTATAGTTCTTTCTTAACGCTTCTGTGAGTGGCGACAGCTCAACTTGTCAAAGTGCTGCAAGGGAAAAACGCGAGAGAAAAAAAGCTTTGAAAAAAAAAGAACTCTATAAAAGAAACTTCGTGGTTTTGGGTTTTTTTTTCTTCCTCCGGATTAAAAAAAAAAATACATGCTGACCCAATTTCTGATCACAAGGCCTGACAAAACGCATTCGGTTACGCTGCTGACCAGGCATCTGCTTTGCAGTTGTGGTGTAGCATATATGGATTTGTCCGAATGTAGTGACGCCTCCTTGAGTAACTGAACTGAACTGAAGTGACCCAAAACCATAGTTGAGTCAAACGGAAAGTTTTACAGGAGTTGTTTTAATGTGAAGGTTTGTCAACATATTGTGAAACAGCTCGTTTGTCTGTTGACACAGGTGCCACAGCAAGATCGTGACTCCTACCCTGAATGTTAGAGATATTCTGCTGATATATTTCGGGATTACTTTGCAATCGTATGTTTTTTTATGTATCACCTTAAATTGTCAGAGAATGGTTGGAAAATTAACATCGTGAGGAGCTGCAGACACAATTTAACCAATTCTCAAAGAAAAAGTAAAGAAAGCGAATTGAGCAGCTGAGCAATCCCACGAGCATCAGAAGTTTACCATAACGCAGCATAACATGTTCAGTGGCTGTGAAAGCAAAACGTATCTTAATTAAGTATTAACACCATCACTCCCAACATCTGAAGCAAGGTTTATTCGACAGACGCCAGAGTCGACACGGATACTTCAGAACCAGCTGACAGCGACTTTCCACCTTAGTTATCAACACCTGCTGCCAACTCTGTCAAGCGATCTCATTTTTATCACAGATTATATTTTCGTCCAAAACTCCAGGAGCTTAAAAAGACCCCCTCTATTCATATTCTCCCTGTTCCTTCCCCTTCCCTATCCCCCAATCCCCCTCACACACACAAAAAACCCCAAACAAACAAACAAAAAACAACAACAAAAAACCCCCACCCAAATCCAAAGAAATCCCCAAAAACAACAACGTTGGTCATTCTGATCGCTGCCTCGGGAAGAAGACCCCCACACCTGCCTGTGGATCAGTGCCCAGCACCATTCAAAGGACAGGTGAGGGAACCTCACACCCCATGGCCAGGATGAACCGCTCAGCCCAGGATCTGACCCACGAGGAAGACTGGCTCCAGCTGGACAACCCCACCAGGTCACGCTTGCACACCGTCAGCTCCGGAAGCCCGCACTGGGTCACCGGAAGCGGGAGTCACAGCAGAAGCGGAAGTCACACCACCACCACCACTTCCGGCGGAAGTTGTCGCACCTCCCCAGTCCGCTGCCCCGCGGCCCTGTCGTCGCCGTGCCACTCCCACCTCAGCGTCAGCCCCAGGCCACACAAGCGCACCGAGTCGCTGAAGAAGCCCCGTAAGAAGACGCTGGACCTAGGGGGAGAGCTGAGCGACGACGGGGGGATCCGGCCCCGGACCAGCAGCCTGCCCACCAAGAACACCCTCCGGAGACCCAACCTGCAGTACCTCACGCCGCCTCCCACCTGCTCCTCGCGCGACCACGACGAATTCTACACCATCCGCTCCTTTGTCACCACGAGCAAGGGGCAGCTGGTGAACCGGGGCGACTCGCTGAGGTCCCGCAGCACCAACAGCATCATGTCCTCGGGAAGCGGCAGCATGACGGAGCTGACCCACCTGTCCACAGCCTCCTCCCAGTGCTCCCTCACCCAGGAGGGCAGCGGCGGGGCGGAGTCTCCTCCGGCGAGTGGGAGCTACTACACAGTGCTGATGCTGGGCAGTGCCGGCGTGGGCAAGTCCTCGCTCACTGAGCAGTTCGCCACTTCGGAGTATCTGGGGACGTTCGGGCTGAGCATTGGTGAGTAGAGAGAGAGAGAGAGAGAGAGAGAGAGAGAGAGAGAGAGAGAGAGAATTATAATGCATCTGGCCATGGGCACGTATACACACATAATCGGGACTTCAGAGGAAGGGTTTATAAACAATCAACAAAAGCGAATAGACAAGAAACAGACATCACCAATTAGCATCAGATTCAGAAAGATAAAGAGAGAGAGAGAGAGAGAGAGAGAGAGACAGACAGACACACACACACACACACACACACACACACACTTTGGGAGGGTCCCCAAAGGCCAACTTGCCCTCAAGGCTGCAGCAATAGGATCCAGTGCAGTCTTGTCTCCTAGTTCTAGTCTTTCGCAAAAAAACTAAGCCGCATATTAATCCCCATGGCGGTGGGAATTGATCATACAGCTCTCACATTTCTGTTGGCCCAACTGTAAGCTCAAGTCAATCTCCAATATTACCAAGCATAAGGCCTGAATTCTGTCCACATTGCTTTGCAATCTATTGAGCCTTAATTCTGTCCATAATTATTGCTTTGCAATCTATTGAGCCTTAATTCTGTCCATACTGCTTTGTAGTCTATTGAACCTTAATTCTATCCATATTGCTTTGCAGTCTACTGAGCCTTAATTCTGTCCATATTGCTTTGCAGTCTGCTGAGCCCTAATTCTGTCCATATTGCTTTGCAATCTATTGAGCCTTAATTCTGTCCACATTGCTTTGCAGTCTACTGAGCCCTAATTCTGTCCATATTGTATTGCAGTCTATTGAGCTTTAATTCTGTCCATATTGCTTTGCAATCTATTGAGCCTTAATTCTGCCCATATTGCTTTGCAATCTATTGAGCCTTAATTCTGTCCATATTGCTTTGCAGTCTATTGAACCTTAATTCTGTCCACATTGCTTTGCAGTCTATTGAGCCTTAATTCTGTCCATACTGCTTTGCAGTCTATTGAACCTTAATTCTATCCACATTGCTTTGCAGTCTATTGAACATTAATTCTGTCCATATTGCTTTGCAGTCTATTGAGCCTTAATTTTGTCCATATTGCTTTGCAGTCTATTGAACCTTAATTCTGTCCATATTGCTTTGCAGTCTATTGAACCTTAATTCTGTCCACATTGCCTTGCAATCTACCATAGCGCTATCCTTTTCCTTGAACGACTTTACTCTCGTGTTTGCCTTTTGAAGGAATAAGTTAGAAAAAAACAGAAAACAAAAAACACCAGCAAAATATTGTGCTTGTACTTTTCCTTTGGGAAATTTGATGTTACGGTCTTTCCTTTCTTCACCCCCCTTCTGCCTGCCTGTCTGTCTCTCTCCCCCCACCCCCCACCTCCGCACCCCCACCCCCCCGACCCACACACCCTCTCTGATTCTTCGTATTTGACTTCTAAATTTTTACTCTGTTTATTAATTAACCACAATCCATTTCTGTTGTTTTAGAGATAATATAGATATGTAAGAACTGGTTAATGTCTAGAATGTGAGCTGGATCGATTGAATTAACATGAGTCAAGAGACAAATGGTTTAATGTTTCCGTCATGGGCATGCATATACATGAGGGGCGTGGTGGGGGTGTGGTGGGGGTGTGGTGGGGATGTGAAATCAATAGAAATTTACAGAATGGCAGGAAAAAACCCATTCTGGAAGACAAGCATGCAGACAAAAACCTTTACCATCCTTTTTATACGTGGACTCTCGGAAGAAAAACCACGACAATGGAAACAATGCATTCCGCTGAAACAGGAGACCAGTTTGAATTATCTTTTCAAACTAAACATGTATCTTTCATTTGATATTTTCCCTCTTTTTTTCTGTCCTTTCGTTTGTGCTCCCTCACTCCACTCTTCCCCTTCCTTTCATCCTCCCCGCTCTAATGCTTTCACTGAAAGCTGCAGCTACAAACCGTGTGTTTGTTCATTGCAACCAATGGCTTGAGTTTTGTGACTGGAAATGAAGCCGAAGTTAGGATACAAAGTAAATTAGTTTTCCCTACCTGTGTTGTGTGCCGGGCATGGAGCATCGTCTTGTTTGTCTCCCCCGCCACCCCCCACTCCCCTCCCCATTTTTGTTCTTGTGTTGCGCATCAATATGATTTCTTCTACGGTGTTTTCACCCATGGCTGATTTGGATGATCAGGATTGGCAATAGTGGTGGAATACATACGGACAGACATGTACATGACGGGCGCAGTAGTCGATTTAAAAAAAAAAATTTTTTTATAGAGCTTTGGACTTTGATTCAGAGGGACCTGGGTTCCAATCTCACCTGTGCCTGGTAGGGTGAGGGTGGACATTGTGTCCGTTCTCCCAGGCCAGCTTTGTGTGCACACCTGCTATGTGCCTAGGCCCCCTTCTAGTGAATACACTGGAGGGTACTAATACGCAAGTTGAAGATCCATGTCGGAGTTGGGAGGGCCATGGAAACACCCAGCATGCCCACTCCTGAGAACGGAGTATGGCTGCTATGATAACGGCGGGAGAAACGGTCATACTCGTTGAGCCCCACTCGTACATTATTGCTATTATCATTATTATCAAGAGGAGTAGTAGTAGTAGTAGTAGTAGTAGTAGTAGTAGTAATAGTAGTAGTATCGATACTTACACAGCGTATATCTTCGTTTAGAGACTAAATCCTATGCGCTTTGCAAACACGGGGTCATTTGCACAGCAGGCTTCCTACAGTAGTGGAGCCGAATGACAGCTGTATTCAGGCAATCATTATTCGTTTCCTAAGTCAGCTAAGTCAGATAGACACACAGACATCCCCCCTCACACACACACACACACACACACACACACACACACACACACACACACATACATACATACATACATACATATATATATATATATATATATATATATATATATATATATATATATATAGATTAGAGTTGATTTTACTTCGAAACTTTGGGGGGGAGGGGGATGCTGGCAAGTTTGGGATTCGATCCTGAAGGCTTGTACATTGGAGTGAACATAAGAGTTGTCGTGAATAGCTTCTCCCACATGTAATTGTGTGCAAGGGAAATAGAGACTATATCTCGCTTTTTTTCTCTCTCTCTCTTTTTTTTTATGGTGGTGGTGGGGATAGGGGTGTGTGATGCCACATATTTAAACATTTTTAGAATATGCTTTTGATATTTCTCCATAAAAAATACACTCTATAGAAGAGTTTTCTTACATCCCCATTCTCTCGGCCAAGAGGGCTTTTGGGCAGTTAGCGTGGGGATGGTCCCCAAAGGTCAACTAGCCCGCAATGCTGCAATGCTGCTGTACTGAGAGCCGGTACGACCATTCCTTCTAGTCTGAGAGTTAAGTCCCTCACAAAAGACGAAGTTGTAAATGAATTCCCCTTGCAGTGAATAAACCATTTTTCACACAGCTGTCACATTGCTGTTGTTATGAAGAACTTTGAGGAAGGTAGGACTAATGCGAACGATGCAGTCAAAGCGGTCAGCTCAACGTGTGTAGTGTATAGATAACAGGTCGTACGATCGTCAAATGTAGATCTTCCTATTCTGAAGGCTTTCTCCAGTTGGTTGCACCAGGAAAAGTTCGTCTACTTCTTCTTTTCAATGGGTTTTTTTTTCAACCGTTCAAATAACATGGGCAAATACGAACAGGCAAGTCTAATTGCGAACGATGGGTTTTTTGTACAAGTGGTCAATTAAAACAGAAGCAGGTCTCATTAGACATAATGTATCATTGAAACATCGCACCAGACTGATATATTGTTGGTTTTGATCACACACACACACACACACCCCACACCGCACACAAACACACCCTTTTGGGAGCGCTCATTATCTGTGCAGCATCTTTCGCAAACAGACTCAGTCGAAGTATCCTATGGTCTACTTGCAAACGACACTGTTTTGGAGAAAATCTGACGTTCTGATCTGTCACCAACATGCTTTCTTAAATGCTCCCAACTCTATTAATGCACAATTCATTCAACATACCCTATCAAATTAGCTATCTTAAAGTATGTTAAAGTTTAAATCCTACTACTTGCTTCCCTTGATTTTCAGATTCTGAGAGCACTTTTGTGAACTTCGTCAGCGGTCGGCAGTACACGAAGCGTTCGCTGTTCGCTGTCAGGCCGACCTACCCTGAAACTGACATGTTTCCTCTGGCATCATTTTTTGTTTGTCTTTTCACTGCCGCGAAGCTTTTTCTCTGGCATGTATGTACCCAGTTTCCTTGTTGTTGCACCGTTTGTCTCCACAACGCTGTGACAAATTATTTTGTCTAAAATTCCTTTCGCCTGGAATATTTTTACGATGGACAAGTCTTCCATTTCTTCACTCGTACAGAACAAACAGCTCGGTTCATCTGTCTGCCTGTCCACCTGTCTGTCCCATGTGACGGAAACGAATACTGTTCGGAACGTAATGAGCAACCCTCACCACACAATGCGACATAACTCATGTATATATAATGATTGACTGGTCTCAAGGCTTTTCCTTTCCATTTGTGTGTGTGTGAGTGTGTGTGTGTGTGTGTGTGTGTGTGTGTGTGTGTGTGTGTGTGTGTGTGAGTGTGTGTGTGTGTGTGTGTGTGTGTGTGTGTGTGTGTGTAATACTTATAATACTAATTATGTTTACATAGCGCATTCTAACACCCCACAAAGCTATACAAAAATGTGCGCATATGTCAGAACACACATACATGTATTGAACATTAACACACATACATCCGCACACACAATCACAAACACCAACACACACGGACGCAAGCACGCACGCGCGCACACACACACACGCAGGCAGGCAGGCAGGCAGGCGCGCACGCACGCACGCACGCACGCACACGCACACACACACACACTTTACCTTCCACCCCCCACACATACACACACTGACACACACAGACATGCACACAAACATGCACATTCACACACATACACACACGCGTGCGCACGCGATCACCAGCCACCCTTCAGCGCTCTTTCACACAGACAGACATACAGACA
>NC_134884.1:10559809-10562309 GCF_041734735.1 Babylonia areolata
CAGGTGTGCATCATGTGTGTCGCGCGTGACTGACGAGACGGCGGTTGGATTATGATTTGTCACTGAGTGACACGTCGTGACAAGTGACAAATTGCGATGATGTCCGTTTTGGAACGGTGTGGGCGATCGATACAACTGCTGGTCTCTGGAGCTGTGTGTGTGTGTGTGTGTGTGTGTGTGTGTGTGTGTGTGTGTGTGTGTGTGTATTCGTTCTTTAGTTTGCGTCTTTTCACTATCAGTGATATTAGACGTTAAAAAAAAATTAAATGAGGGGGAGGGAGGGGGTGGGGCAGGGAAGAGGAAAACAGAAAAGGTAGAAAACTACCAAAAATGCATAACTAACATGCAATTACATTTAACAGTAACAATTCAGTAATAATAATGATAATAATCAGAAACCATTAACACAATTCTGAAGTACATTAAAGGAATATAGAAATAGCGCTATGAACTAATGCCTGTGAAAGTTCCACCATAAGAACTTCGTCAGAAATAACTTCACAAAAATCATCTGCAGAATAATTATTCTCTTTGAAATACTTGGGCAAGAAGGTGCGCAACTGCTGACAGTGAGACAATGATGCAAGCTGAACTGCTTACCACAGATGCATGTAACATTTACTATACTTTGTCTTTAGCGCATCAAGTTTTATACGAAAGAAAGTACAGGTTATTAATCTTGTATAGCAAGCTGATGCATTCGGTGTCTTTTCTTTAATAATATTCTCGGGGAATAATGTTCCTTTATGTTTTAAAAACTTTTCCTTCCATCGGTTATTAAATCGATCCCATGCTGATTTTTCTAACAAAATGTATGCCTCTTTTACGGAAAGACGGACATGTATTTTTGCCGATTTTTCTGAATCTTGTGCTCCTCTTTTAGCTGCTTTATCAGCAGCTTCATTGCCATGAATGCCCACATGAGAAAGCACCCAACAAAAACTGACCTCAGTCCCTTTAATCCTTAAACAATGTACCAAATGATTTGCCTCAATTACTAAGTCAGGTCTTGTTTTAAGGCTAAATAATTCTAGAGCATAAAGTACTGATTTGGAATCAACAAAGAATGCTATTTTTGAGAAAACTATTTGATGGCTCACTAAGTAGTTCAGAGCTTGTATAATAGCAATTAGCTCAGCTGTGAATGTGGAAAGATGTTTTCCAATAAAGTAAGATTTTTCAGCTTTAAAGGCAGGAATATAGAAAGCCGCACCAGCATTTTTGTCATCAAGAGCAGATCCATCTGTGAATATATGGAGATGATTCTGATATTTTTCTGCTATATGAATTCTGGCAGTACTTGTCGTGATATTGATGTTTTCTTCCTTTTTGGTTTCAGAATAAGTGATATCAAAAACTGCTTTCAACATTTCCCAAAAAGGAACAGGAGAATGATGTGGTTTTGCAGCTAACTCTTTGTGTGTGTGTGTGTGTGTGTGTCTGTGTGTGTGTGTGTGTGTGTGTGTGTGTGTGTGTGTCTGTGTGTCCGTGGTAAACTTTAACATTGACATTTTCTCTGCAAATACTTTGTCAGTTGACACCAAATTAGGCATAAAAATAGGAAAAATTCAGTTCTTTCCAGTCATCTTGTTTAAAACAATATTGCACCTCTGGGATGGGCACAAAAAATAAAAAAAATGAAGCCTAATTATATGCAAACTGCAGTTACTATTATATTCATATTTTTTGTATTCTCTAAACTTGGCACTTTGATCTGATATTCTGACACAACAACAAGAGCAGTCATTATTATCATTTTTTTGTTCAAACAGGAACTTCTTTTGCTAAGCATGGAAGTTTTATTTATTTTGCAAACGTTTTGGTGCAGATAGTAAAAAAGGGAAATTACTCTGTAATTAATGCTAGGGGACTTAATTTGCTTTAAACTGATCTTTCTCATCTTAAACATTACATTTTGAAATTATACTCAATACATAAAAAGCTTGTGTGTTTTACTGTCAGTGTACAGGGCTTTCACTATGTTCATTCGCCCAAGTGGTCTTTTTCAGAAAATACTAAAATCAATACGACGAGTGGACTTTACAGATCTGTTGGCTGAGCCCTGAAGGTCATGGGCAAAAATCAATTGCGTACACATATTTATACACATTCAAAGCGCGTGCTCATATTCTTCGCGAACGCGAACGACGCCATTTTGTTTCAAGTTGTTGACCTGCCCGTTCAATCCTATATTCAATGGACAATACACAATAACATGTGATGGAAAGTTGGAGAAGGAGACCGTTAAATATTTATTCAGAGAAAGATTTGTGAACGCCTCATCACTTACTGGATTATGCCCCAAACTTCCATAAAAATATCCACAGAATCATTCGGAATTCACAGTTAAAAATTGTAAACCATGCGAGTTAATACCCTTGAATTGATGAACGTAAAAATTTTCAGTCTTGACTTTTCTCAAAATGAAGTCCTTTTCACTTCTTACGACGTTTAGAAGTACTTGTACTTGGCTCTACATGTTATCAGTTTAACAAAATAC
>NC_134884.1:10567309-10584809 GCF_041734735.1 Babylonia areolata
TGATTATTGATTGTGTGCATGGTTTGCTCCAGGTTAACACCAAGCACTTTTTATGTATACATGTTGAATGACTGTGATTCTCGTGTTTTGTTCATGTGTTTTAGATCACCCACAAGTAGACTTTTCTTGTTGAGATGATCAAGTATTCTGTATTCTCTCTCTCTCTCTCTCTCTCTCTCTCTCTCCGCTTTCCCCTACCCTCCTCTCTCTCAATGCCCGTCTCTGGCTGCCTGTTTGACCGCGTGTCTGTCTGTCGTCCCTTTCTCTCTGTCTGCCCCTCTTTGTCTCTGTTTGTCCCTGTATGTATGTATGTATGTACATAATTTGCATGCATGTATGTATGTATGTATGTATGTATGTCACTGTCTGTCTGTCGGTCTGACTGCCTAGGTATCTTTTTCTGTGGGTCTGATTGCCTGTTCCTGTTTCTGTATATCTTCTCATCTTTCTCTCTGTCTCTCTCTGTCTCACTGTTTGTCCGTGTGTCTGTCACAAACACACACACACACATGTCAGGTCAGGTCATTAAGTGTCAGGTCAGGTCATTAGATCTGCTACTGGTAACCTGTAATCCAGTACAACCTGTTCAGGGTCGGGTTGCCGACGACTAAACCGGCACTTCCACCGCTCCCTTCTGGGACTGGTGAGGCGGGTGGCTAGACACCCTTATGGAGATCCATAAAAGGGCGTCGGCTCAGGAGAGCCACCGACGGCCATCTAGCTCCACTGTGCTGTGTGCATGCCACACGCAGTTGGTCCCCGGGGTGTGTCTACCCATGTATGCGAAGTCTGGATCCGGCAGAATCTGCGGAAGAAACCTATCGGTTCAACGGAGAGGAAGGCGGTTACAGCAACGCACTGTGGAGTGCAGAGAGCAAGATGAGACACTGAAAGGATATCTTGGTCATCCACTGCATCCGTGCTCATCATCCAGTCGTCTCGACTTAGTCTTGCCACTGGAAATTGGTGGACCCGGACGAGAGAGTGAGGTCGACGTTGCGCAACTCCTCTTCACTTTAAACAAACTCATCGCGCAAGTCATCAGTCATCCAAAATGACCTTTCATCCTTCATCATTTCATCACCCCCAAGTCCTGTGGCGACAGGCGAGCGACGAAACGACAGGTGTGGGTACACTGGCAGTCGCAGCCGCAGACCTGCACGCAGGCGGCTCAGGCCATAGGGTCGTTCTTCGTCGACAGGAGCAGCGATGGAGCTCGGCAGCCGTCTGAGCGTCTGAGCAGCCCTCTTTAGGAATGCACTGCTCACCTCCCTGGCATGAGGAAGGGGCTAGAAAAGGTGCCCTAAAAATTGCCTGCTCCATATCACCCTGGCCAGCATACCGCGGCTG
The DNA here is from genome assembly GCF_041734735.1 of Babylonia areolata. Classification (NCBI taxonomy): domain Eukaryota; kingdom Metazoa; phylum Mollusca; class Gastropoda; order Neogastropoda; family Buccinidae; genus Babylonia; species Babylonia areolata. The sequence goes on from NC_134884.1 coordinate 10,568,660, forward strand.
GCGGGGACCCTACATCAGCGGTCGAAACAAAGAGAAAGAAAAGAAAAAAACAAGGATCGTTCCTCTCACCATTGGTGCTTGGAACATAAGGACTCTCCTGGACAGAGATAACGCGGACAGACCCCAAAGGAGAACAGCACTAGTTGCATCCGAACTCGCCAGATACAACATCGACATCGCAGCCTTGAGTGAGACTCGGCTTGCAGGCGAAGGCGAGCTCTGTGAACGGGGATCTGGTTACACCTTCTTCTGGAGTGGACGAGGAAGCGAAGAGCGACGTGAGGCTGGCGTTGGTTTTGCAGTAAAAACAGCACTTGTCAGCAAGCTAGCTGGAATCCCAAAGGGAGTCAACGATAGGCTTATGACCATGAAACTCCCACTGGCATCTGGCCAGAAGCACCTCACCATTGTCAGTGCCTACGCCCCAACCATGACCAACCCGGATGAAGTGAAGGCGAAGTTCTACGAGGACCTTCACTCTGTCATTGCTGCCATCCCTAAAGCAGACAAGCTCATCATTCTTGGGGACTTCAATGCTAGAGTTGGCTCTGACTACATCTCCTGGGATGGAGTGATTGGAAAGCACGGTGTGGGCCACTGCAACCCAAATGGATTGCTTTTGCTTCAGACCTGTGCAGAGCACGAACTGCTGATAACCAACACAGTTTTCTGCCTCCCTACCCGTAACAGGACGTCATGGATGCACCCTCGCTCAAAGCATTGGCATCTCATCGATTATGTCATCGTCAGGAAAAGGGATAGGCAAGATGTACGTGTAACAAAGACCATGTGCGGCGCCGAGTGTTGGACAGACCATCGCCTTGTAGTCTCGAAGCTGAATATTCGAATCCAACCCAAGAGACGCCCCCAAGGCCAGAAGGCTCCAAAACGGCTCAACATCGCTAAGCTGAAAAGCATCACCATCAAACAGTCCTTTGTGGAGCTGCTGGAAGATCGTCTGGAATCCGCCTCTCTGGACAACCAGAATGTGGAGTCTGACTGGAGGACCCTGCGTGAGCTGATCTATAGTACAGCTTCAGAGACCCTGGGACCCATGACCAGAAAGCACAAAGACTGGTTTGATGAAAACTGTGATGAAATCAAGCAGCTTCTGGATGAGAAACGCCGTCTGCATCAAGCCCACCTGAGCAACCCAAAGTCCACATCAAAAAAGGATGCATACAATGACATCCGCAGGACTGTTCAGCAAAAGTTACGCCAGATGCAGGATAAGTGGCTGAGTGACAAAGCTGATGAGATCCAGGGATATGCTGACAGGCACGATATGAAGAGGTTCTATGATGCCTTAAAAGAAGTCTACGGCCCCACATCCTCAGGATCATCCCCCCTCCTCAGTGCAGATGGGAATACCTTGATCACCGAGAAGGAGAACATTCTTGAACGATGGGCTGAGCACTTCAACAGTGTCTTAAATCGCCCTTCCTCCATAAATGATGAAGCCATAGACCGTCTCCCACAAGTCCCCACCAACGAAGCACTGGACGATCCGCCAACACTTCTTGAGACCCAGAAAGCAATCCGTCTGCTATCCAGTGGCAAAGCACCTGGCTCAGACTCCATACCAGCAGAGGTCTACAAGGATGGAGGCACTGTGCTGACTGAGAAGCTTCATCAGCTGTACTCACTCATGTGGAAAGAAGAGACGATCCCCCAGGATTTCAAAGATGCATCTATCATTCACTTGTACAAGCGAAAGGGGAACCGGCAAGCCTGTGATAACCATCGGGGCATTTCCTTGCTCTCCATCGCAGGCAAGATACTTGCCAGGATCCTACTTAACCGCCTCACAGCACACCTTGACCAAGGTTATTTGCCTGAGAGCCAATGTGGATTCCGGAAAGAGCGCGGAACCACTGACATGGTGTTTGCTGCAAGGCAGCTGCAAGAGAAATGTCAGGAGCAAAATGCTGATCTGTTCTCCACCTATGTCGACCTCACTAAGGCCTTCGACACCGTGAGTAGAGAGGGACTGTGGAAGATCATGGCCAAGTACGGATGCCCTCGGAAATTTATTTCCTTGGTCAGCCAATTCCATGAAGGCATGCAGGCTCGAGTCCAGGACAATGGTGAAACATCTGCTCCTTTTGCTGTCACAAATGGTGTCAAGCAAGGCTGCGTCCTGGCTCCAACGCTGTTCAGCCTCATGTTCTCTGCAATGCTTACTGATGCCTTCAGAGATGGCGATGTTGGAATCGGCCTAAAGTACCGAACAGATGGCAAGCTGTTTAACCTCAGAAGGCTTCAAGCAAAAACGAAGGTCATGACAGACATCATCAGAGACTTTTTGTTTGCTGATGATTGTGCCCTCAACGCTGGATCTGAAGCTGACATGCAACTCAGCGTCGACAAGTTTGCCACTGCCAGCAGGAACTTCGGCCTTACCATCAGCACGAGGAAAACTGAAGTTCTCCATCAGCCAGCCCCAGGGAAACCCTACGTTGAGCCCAACATCACAGTCAACGGTCAGAGACTCAGTGCGGTGGAGCGGTTCACATACCTTGGCAGCACACTGTCACGAAATGTGACAATCGACGATGAAGTGAACGTCAGGATTGCAAGAGCAAGCGCAGCTTTTGGTAGACTCAATGCAAATGTCTGGAACAGAAGAGGCATTAGTCTTGAGACCAAGCTAAAGGTCTACAGAGCAGTAGTTCTCCCCACACTACTGTACGCCTGCGAAACTTGGACAGTGTACCAACGACATGCCAAGAAGCTGAACCACTTCCACACAACATGCCTCAGGAAGCTACTGAACATCAAGTGGCAAGACAAGACCCCTGACACAGAGGTGCTCGCAAAAGCCACCCTTCCCAGCATCTTCACCATCCTGATGCAGTCCCAGCTTCGCTGGGCTGGACACGTGGCGCGCATGCCAGACCATCGGCTGCCCAAAAGGCTCTTCTATGGCGAGCTGCAACAAGGGAAGAGATCACACGGAGGTCAGAAGAAGCGCTTCAGAGATACTCTGAAAGTCTCTCTGAAAGCGTTTGATATCAACCCTGACTCCTGGGAGGAATCTGCAGTGGACCGTGACAAATGGCGCGCTGCTGTGCACAAAGGCGCCAGGTTGTGCGAGGCCAACAGGACTGCTGCAGCTGTTGAGAAGAGGCAGGCCAGAAAGTCACGGGCAAACAAGCTCCCTGACAATGATATGCCTGTCTTTGTCTGCCCCAACTGTCAGCGAACATTTCGTGCGCAGATTGGACTATTCAGCCATCTGCGCACTCACAGATAGATTCATGAGCATCCTTCCCCCCACCCCACCACCACCCTCCCCCCATCCCCCATCCCCCATCTGGATGACAACGATGGTCATCATCGATCTCGATGGACACACCACCACCATGTATGTCACTGTCTGTCTGTCGGTCTGACTGCCTAGGTATCTTTTTCTGTGGGTCTGATTGCCTGTTCCTGTTTCTGTATATCTTCTCATCTTTCTCTCTGTCTCTCTCTGTCTCACTGTTTGTCCGTGTGTCTGTCACAAACACACACACACACATGCGCGCGCGCGTGTGCATACTTATACACACACGCTCACGCACACGGTTGAAACGCGCCGATTCTGCCCGCTGTGAATAATATTGGCATTTATCACAGAATTATCTCTGACAAATCTGATTACTGCATTTTTGTTGACACGTTGATACAATATTCATACAGCGTTGTTTGTGCTGGCCATCGAACCTGTGCGTAATCATGTTCTTATGTTTCTCTCTGTCCGTCTGTGTCTGTGTATCCATTTGTCTGTGCGTCTTTTTCTTTCCTATTCTATTGTCTGTCTGTCTGTCTGTCTGTCTCTTCTAACCCCCCCCCCCCCACCCCCGCCCCCTCCGCCCTTGTCGATCTGCTCTTTTCTCACTCTCACGGATGGGGGGGCGAGGGGGGGCGGGGGGGGGGGGTGATGGGTATTGTTGCGGCGTGGCGATAGCGACCATGCGTGAGTGTGAGCGTGCGTGAATGGACTTGTCTGTCTGAATGCATGCGAGCGTGTCTGTGTGTGCAGTTCAAATGATCATGCAAATTACACGAGATGTGTTCACATTATGTTTTGTTGTTTCTCGCCCACTTGTCCCCAGGGTGTTTTAACGCTGAATGAACAATACAAACTTTGTCATTGTTATTGGCTCTCTCTCTCTCTCTCTCTCTCTCTCTCTGTCTCTCTCTGTCTCAAAAAGTAAAATGGGATCCTTCAAAAGCAGAAACGTTTTTAAGAGAAATGTCATCTGCTGAAACGCAGACAGCTCTTGAAGATGCCTATAATGATATTAGTGTTGATGTGGAGTCGGCATTGTCCAAATTTGTGGCCATTATATTCAATGCAGCTAGCTGTATGAGTCAAACGGTACAGTGTGGAGGGGAGGGGAGGAGGACAACTGGCAGTCCGTGGTTTGACGCACAGTGCAGGTACTACAAGCGAGTGGCTCAGCGTGCGCTGTCTCGCTATACACGATCAGGGGAGGCAACGCATGGGATTGCTTATCGACAACACAGAGCTTACTATCGGTCTGTTCTTGAAGACAAAAAGAAAAGGTATAGAAATACCTTCAGGGAATCTTTGTTGGAAAACACGGTTTTCAGTTTTTGTCAGGCTTACAAGAAATATTTCTGTTATTGTTTGCAGATGACATTGTCTTGCTGTCATCGTCACCAGCAGGTTTACAAAATCAATTAGATAATCTTAACAAAGTATCTAAATCTCTTGGACTGGCAGTAAATTTAAATAAAACGAAAATAATGGTTTGCAGAAAGGGTGGTCATCTGTCTAAAGCAGAAAAATGGTATTATGATGGAGACGAAATTGAAGTTGTTAACAATTATAGATATCTGGGTTTTATGCTGTCTACCAAGTTATCTATCATTTCTGCGCTTGAAGAGTTCGCTGGCAGGGCAAAAGGGAGGGTGGTTGAACAACGTGGAGTCTTGGCAATATGGACAGAACCGTGTTTTTTTTGTGTTTTTTTTTTAACTCTTTGATGCGCAGATAAAACCTATGTTATTATACGCATCTGAAATGTGGGGAACAATGCGCTCAAAGCAGTTGAGTCTGTCCACTTGTTTGCTTGTAAAAGATATTTGAGTGTTAGGAGTACCAAAACCCCAAATGTAATGATTTATAGTGATATTGGTCGATATCCATTATACATTGATGGTTGCATCAGTACTTTGCGATACTGGTTTAAGCCAAATCAGATGTCTTTATCGAGAATTCCGAAACAAGCATACATAATGAGCGTAAATAAGATGACATACAATGCTGATATGTCTTCGATAAACTGGGCAGATAGACTGAAACATTGCTTAGACATTTATAGGTTTTCAGAAGTTTGGATAAATGGCGGGGTTGGGGATGTAAATGCTTTTCTTAAAATGTTCAAACAACGCATGATAGATGGCTTTAAACAGGATTGGGCAAGCAAACTCAACGGAAGTAATCGTTATGAAACATAAAGGTCATTCAAATCCTTATTACAACCTGAAAAATACCCATATCATCTTACCATCAGTAAATTTAGATCGGCTTTCATTAAGTTCCGGTTTGGTATAAATGAACTAAAAGTAAATCAGCGTTATCGTGATGTTTTGAAAAACTGCCCATGTAGCCTTCTAACAACCTGTCCATTATATGATGATATTAGAAAGAAATATTTGCACAAGCATATGCAAAATATTAGAAATCTGTCATTACCATTTCTGCTGCAAAACGAAAGTTGTAATGTGACCAGAGATGTTGCAATGTTTTTTTATGCATTAAGACTGAGAGCAGAGCACTTTCAGCCCGAAACAGAAATATCAGCCTTGTGCTTTTCATTTAGTTTACTTGTTCTCAGTGAGCTCACTGTGTATTATGTGGATTGTTTTCGTTCTTCCTATTTTATTTTAGTTAAGATGTGTGTGCAACACGTGCACCCAAAATGTATACAGGTCGGTGACCTTACATTAAAATTCTTGCGTTCTTGCGTTCTTTCTCTCTCTGTCTCTGTCTCTCTGTGTCTGTCTGCGTCTCTGTCTCTCTCTCCCATATAAACTTTACCTCTATCAAACCTTTCTGTCTGTGTGTCTGTCTCTGTATGTCTGACTGTCTGTCTCTCTGTGTACTTGATATTCCAATATTTCAATCAGAAATTAGCAATATGACGTCAGTAATTGTCGGAACAGGCAGAACAATACTGTTCAATGCTGGTGGTTCACGCAGACACAGGAAAGCCACAATGCCTGTCGTCGTGGTTCCTGCCATCACTGTCTGGTCAAAGCACACACAAAGGTAAAGAAAAAAAAGAAAAGAATCGAAGTAGCTAGTTAGCCATAGCAGCTACACCTCTTACTGTCGTATGTTGTTTTTTTTCAATAGTTTTGCCGGTGTTGCTGAGAAATCAGTTATGTATGGTACAAGAAGTCCATTCCATTTTGTTCAGCTGGTTGCACAGTCTGTCCCCATACACTGGTGACGTGGAGGTACACTCACTGGCTGTGAAATCAGGCAGCAGCTGAAAGTGGTGGAAAGTGCACTTGATGCATGTTGTCCCAGTAGTTACTTTCCTGGAGAACTGCTGGCGCCGTTAGCGATGAATGTTCTCTGCAGAATGGTCCTTGCGGAGCAGAACTGCTGGCGCCGTTAGCGATGAATGTTCTCTGCAGAATGGTCCTTGCGGAGCAGAACTGCTGGCGCCGTCAGCGATGAATGTTCTCTGCAGAATGGTCCTTGCGGAGCAGCACTGGGGCTCTCTCTCTCTCTCTCGTCTGTGTCTGAATTTTTCTCTTCGGTCTTTTACTGGAAAAATGTCTCGTCCAAACTTCACTTTTCTTCAGCATCTTCTGTCGTACTGTTGCTTTTCCAGTTCTGGATTGCCTGGAAGTCGTGTCACATCCTGTCAGAGCATGGAGAAAAGGCAATAGATGTGGACTTTCTCCAAGCTCACGAATCAAGAGCTTGATGTTCCAACACCCAGATTTTGCTTCTTGCCTGACGGAAACAAAGCACATGTCTGGAGCTGTGCATGATATGCCAGCAACGCCAGAATGTCACTGTCCTCTCAATGAGCCAGCAATGCCAGAATGTCACTGTCCTCTCAATGAGCCAGCAATGCCAGAATGTCACTGTCCTCTCAATGAGCCAGCAATGCCAGAATGTCACTGTCCTCTCAATGAGCCAGCAATGCCAGAATGTCACTGTCCTCTCAATGAGCCAGCAACGCCAGAATGTCACTGTCCTCTCAATGAGCCAGCAGTGCCAGAATGTCACTGTCCACTCAATGAGCCAGCAATGCCAGAATGTCACTGTCCTCTCAATGAGCCAGCAACGCCAGAATGTCACTGTCCTCTCAATGAGCCAGCAGTGCCAGAATGTCACTGTCCACTCAATGAGCCAGCAATGCCAGAATGTCACTGTCCTCTCAATGAGCCAGCGATGCCAGAATGTCACTGTCCTCTCAATGAGCCAGCAATGCCAGAATGTCACTGTCCTCTCAATGAGCCAGCAATGCCAGAATGTCACTGTCCTCTCAATGAGCCAGCAATGCCAGAATGTCACTGTCCTCTCAATGAGCCAGCAATGCCAGAATGTCACTGTCGTCTCAATGAGCCAGCAACGCCAGAATGTCACTGTCCTCTCAATGAGCCAGCGATGCCAGAATGTCACTGTCCTCTCAATGAGCCAGCAGTGCCAGAATGTCACTGTCCTCTCAATGAGCCAGCAATGCCAGAATGTCACTGTCCTCTCAATGAGCCAGCAACGCCAGAATGTCACTGTCCTCTCAATGAGCCAGCAGTGCCAGAATGTCACTGTCCACTCAATGAGCCAGCAATGCCAGAATGTCACTGTCCTCTCAATGAGCCAGCGATGCCAGAATGTCACTGTCCTCTCAATGAGCCAGCAATGCCAGAATGTCACTGTCCTCTCAATGAGCCAGCAATGCCAGAATGTCACTGTCCTCTCAATGAGCCAGCAATGCCAGAATGTCACTGTCCTCTCAATGAGCCAGCAATGCCAGAATGTCACTGTCCTCTCAATGAGCCAGCAATGCCAGAATGTCACTGTCCTCTCAATGAGCCAGCAATGCCAGAATGTCACTGTCCTCTCAATGAGCCAGCAATGCCAGAATGTCACTGTCCTCTCAATGAGCCAGCAACGCCAGAATGTCACTGTCCTCTCAATGAGCCAGCGATGCCAGAATGTCACTGTCCTCTCAATGAGCCAGCAGTGCCAGAATGTCACTGTCCTCTCAATGAGGAAAATTAGCTGATGCGCTGCACTGTAATGCGTTTGGATCGTTGTGAGATGTGCATCACACCTGATGTGTATCACCGTGCACAATGACCCCAGAGCTGCCCGAAAGGCATGGATGAAGCGCTGTTTGTTGTCATCGTTACAAAGAAAGTGTTCGTGCAGTTCTGGTGTGTCATGTCTCACGTAAAGTATGCGGTCTGCCCTTTCATTCGATGAGTGATATATCCTTGGTGGTTGGTACTGACATGTGTCCACAACGATGACAGCATTTGGATACTTGCTGTTTTTGTTTTTGTTTATATCTTTTTTCATAAAGCAGACATGTTTGAATGAAGTCTAGAAATGTTGTTCCAGGGCACCAAAGAATGCTCTGAAGCAGGGACCATCACCAAGAAAAAAAAATCAAGGATATGTTTTTCGGAGCCCTGCTTTGGTGCTCTTGGCAGTATTCTGAAGTTCATCTTCAATCGCTGCATTCTTGTGTTGCTGGAAGAAACCAGCTGATTTGAACAGTGACGACTGAAAACCGGAAAGTTCACGGCGGAAAATGTATGCCTTGTCTTTGTTTATGTCATTGGCAGTTGTAACAAAGTGATGGGTCTTCCAGGTCAGGATTTGGGCATAGGGTCAGCATCCCTGTCCCATAAAAAACGTTCTTTTGCTGCAGGATCACCAGCTTGAGAAAACCTAGACACCCTGGGAGAGGAAGGGCCTCTCCCTTCACAGACGGGCCTCACCCCTCTCCTCATGACCCTTGCTTTAGCCCCCCCCCCCCCCAGTAACCCTCTCCTCATGACCCAAGCTTTACCCCCCCCCAGTAACCCTCTCCTCATGACCCTTGCTTTACCCCCCCAGTAACCCTCTCCTCATGACCCTTGCTTTACCCCCCCAGTAACCCTCTCCTCATGACCCAAGCTTTACCCCCCCCCCCCCAGTAACCCTCTCCTCATGACCCTAGCTTTACACACACACACCCCCAGTAACCCTCTCCTCATGACCCTTGCTTTACCCCCCCAGTAACCCTCTCCTCATGACCCAAGCTTTACCCCCCCCCCAGTAACCCTCTCCTCATGACCCAAGCTTTACCCCCCCCTCCCCCAGTAACCCTCTCCTCATGACCCTTGCTTTACCCACCCCCCCAGTAACCCTCTCCTCATGACCCTTGTTTTACCCACCCCCCACCCCCCAGTAACCCTCTCCTCATGACCCTTGCTTTACCCCCCCCCCCCCAGTAACCCTCTCCTCATGACCCTTGTTTTACCCCCCCCCCCCCAGTAACCCTCTCCTCATGACCCTTGCTTTACCCCCCCCCCCCCAGTAACCCTCTCCTCATGACCCTTGCTTTACCCCCCCCCCCCCCCCAGTAACCCTCTCCTCATGACCCTTGCTTTACCCCCCCCCCCCCCCAGTAACCCTCTCCTCATGACCATTGCTTTACCCCCCCCCCCCCCAGTAACCCTCTCCTCATGACCCTTGTTTTACCCCCACCCCCAGTAACCCTCTCCTCATGACCCTTGCTTTACCACCCCCCCAGTAACCCTCTCCTCATGACCCTTGCTTTACCCCCCCCCAGTAACCCTCTCCTCATGACCCTTGCTTTACCCCCCCCCCAGTAACCATCTCCTCATGACCCTTGCTTTACCCCCCCCCCCCAGTAACCCTCTCCTCATGACCCTTGCTTTACCCCCCCCCCCCCAGTAACCCTCTCCTCATGACCCTTGCTTTACCCCCCACCCCCCAGTAACCCTCTCCTCATTACCCTTGCTTTACCCCCCCCCCAGTAACCCTCTCCTCATGACCCTTGCTTCACCCCCCCCCCAGTAACCCTCTCCTCATGACCCTTGTTTTACCCCCCCCCCCTCCCAGTAACCCTCTCCTCATGACCCTTGCTTTACCCCCCCCCCCCTAGTAACCCTCTCCTCATGACCCTTGTTTTACCCACCCCCCACCCCCCAGTAACCCTCTCCTCATGACCCTTGCTTTACCCCCCCCCCCCCCCCAGTAACCCTCTCCTCATGACCCTTGCTTTACCCCCCCCCCCCAGTAACCCTCTCCTCATGACCCTTGTTCCCCCCCCCCCCAGTAACCCTCTCCTCATGACCCTTGTTTTAACCCCCCCCCCCCCCCAGTAACCCTCTCCTCATGACCCTTGCTTTACCCCCCCCCCCCAGTAACCCTCTCCTCATGACCCTTGTTTCACCCCCCCCCCAGTAACCCTCTCCTCATGACCCTTGCTTTACCCCCCCCCCCCCCCCAGTAACCCTCTCCTCATGACCCTTGCTTTACCCCCCCCCCCCCAGTAACCCTCTCCTCATGACCCTTGCTTTACCCCCCACCCCCCAGTAACCCTCTCCTCATTACCCTTGCTTTACCCCCCACCCCCCAGTAACCCTCTCCTCATGACCCCTTCTGAAAGCCGTGACATGATTGTTTATTGTTATTTTTATTTCATTTTATTTTTTTTTTTTGTACAGTACACACTTCGTTTTTAATGTTTGGAACTTTTCCCTTTCTGATGACAGGTGTTTGTGCAATAACTTTGTTGCTGACCATCGATCTCTGTTTCTATTCTCACCATTGTGCTCCTTGCTTTTTATGCTGTCGTCATGTACGTGAGATGGATCGAACGGCGTACATCTAGCTAGACAAAATGTCGGCCCCTCTTCTGTGTATCGTCATACACAAACCCGCTTCGATAATCGATCACGTTCGTCTTAACCCTCTCCTTTCGTGTACTCCCTGTCCTGGCTGTACGACACATCAACACAGAGGGGAAGTTCAAAGAAATGAGAGAGAGAGAGAGACAGAGAGAGATAGAGACAGACAGACACACAGACATCCAGGGAAACAGACAGACAGACAGAGAGCTAGAGAGAGAGGGGTGGGAGAGTGATAGACAGATAGCTGGAGAAAGAGACAGAGACAGAGAGACACAGAGAGAGACAGAGAGACACAGACAGACACAGAGAACAAGGAGTTTATTCACACATTTATACCGTAGTCTTGGCCCTTGAGAGGGATTTGTATGAACAAACACGCAAAAAGATAAACAAACCCTTCCAATTCACATGTTCGCACATATTATTTTCAAATACACAAGTGAACATTAAAAATAAAAGATATCTGTAAATCATACACGACATAAAGAACGAATCTAAAACATCATGTCATTGAAAATGTAAATGAATATTCGAGGCACTTTTAACCAAAATATGTTTCACGTGTTTTCGATTTGATCAAACAATTTTTAAAAACAAAATATCTCAGTTCTGTATGACTGGTAATCTGTCAGAAGAAGAAGTTATAGTATTTTAGAACGCCTTTCCTCTGTTTTCCTGCTTCTTCTTCTTCTTCTTCCGCCTCTTCTTCTTCTTTTTGTTCTTTTTCTCCTTTTACTATAGATTCTTCTCCCTTCCCCTTCCTCGATTCTTTTTTTTTCTTCTTCAGTTATTGCTTCCTCTTCCTCATACTCCTCTTCTTTTTAACCTTTTTTTCATTCTTCTAAAATTGCTTCTTCTTCTTCTTCTTCTTCTTCTTCTTCTTCTTCTTCTTCCGGGTTGTTCTCAGTCCCTCTGTTTTTCCTCGGGGAGAAGTGAACGGGGTGGTTCCCTGTGTGGCAGGATGTCCACTGGCAGCGCTGTGGAGGCGGTGTCGTGTCCTGGTGATGGCCTAGAAACCCAGTTCTCCTGCACATTGCCCCTTCCCCGTTTCTGCCATTCTGTCTGTCCGTTTCACCTTCACTTTCTGTCGACCTCTCTCTTTGTCTCTCTTTCGCCGAATGTTGTAGTTGTGTTTGGACCGCCTTTAGAAGGGACTGTGGCCTCTTCTGTACAATCGTGTGTCCCCCCCAACCCCCCGCCCCCAACCTCCCCTCTCCTTTCTCTCTCTCTCCCTCTCTCTCTCTCTCTCTCTCTCTCTCTCAGAGAAATCTTGCTGTATGTCTAGCACAAGGCATTTAAAAGAACAGAAATTGTTCCGTCTTGAAGAACAGCTTTACATGTTGCTATATGGTAACAGTATTATGTTGTTATGATTTGAATTACGTTACTGCTATGTATAACTATGTCACGTTGCTTTCGTACTTTTGTTGGATGACATGATCGTTCATATCTATCAGTGAACAAATTGCTAATTTATTCATACCACTTCAAATGGGGCTTTGGGCTTAAAACGAAAAAAAATCAACTCTCTCTCTCTCTCTCTCTCTCTCTCTCTCTCTCTCTCTCTTCCCAATCAATCGTAGATTATGCCCCGACAGTATGGGATTCAGCTAGTGCAAACATTCTAAAACCTTTAAACAGATTGTACAAACGTGCTCTTAAACTAGTTTCTTTAAAAATCCAGCTCATTAACCACTGATGATTATAAATCATTGAACATACTTCCAGTGTATCAAAGACTAGAATACAACAAGGCTCTGTTTATGCACAAAGTAGTTACTGAGCAGCTCCCCGTGGTATTGTAGATAGCTTTCCAATAAACAGCAATAGACATTTACAACACCTCTTCCTAGAATTTATCTCTTTACGTCAAGCCTTTTGTACAGTGGTGGTTCATACGGAAATAATTTACCTTCCTTTTTAAGCAGATAACTAGTGGCGTTGACTAAAGAAACTCTTTGAAAAACGTTTTTGCTTGATAAAATGGAAAATATATAAATGATGTAAATCAGCATTAATGACAATGCCATTCTCCTTAAACAGGAAATATTAAAATGAAATACCATGTACGATATCTTTTTAATCACAAATACTGAAATAGGGATGCTTAAAAATTATGTGTATACATATGCACGTGTATTCGTTTGTATGTGTCCGTTTTAGTATTTGCATTTGTCTTTTCTTGCTATTATGTTATTTCGTTATCATTTCTTCGTATTTATTTCTTTTTATTTAGTATTATTATTGTTATTAATCATCATCATTATTGTTGTTGTTATTATTATTATTATTATTACTATTGTTGTTGTTGTTGTTATATTGTTTGTTTGTTTTTCTTTTGCTTGCTTGTTTAATTTCTTTGCCCTGAGGGCCCGATGAAAAAAGAACATGTCCTTGCATTGTCCACTTACCTCAATGAATAAAATTTATTCATTCATTTATTCATTCATTCCTTTATTCTCTGTCTCTCTCTCTTAGTTTCTACCACTCCAAGACTCCACCCCCTTCATTATTTCTCTCACTCCCTATTTCTCCCTCGCTTTCACAAACACACTCATACTTACACACACACACGCGCGCGCGCGCGCGAACGCAAATTGCCATGAAAGTAAAATCTTTGGGAAAGTAGTGTCTTGCTGCGATTGCAGTTTTCTTTTGTTTGTTTGTTTCCTTTTTTGTCTTCTACTTTCCTTTTTTTTTTTTTTTTGTCCCCTCGTCTCAAATATCCGGTCGTAAATTCTCCACAAAGTGATCCGGTGAAATGTTCAATTTGGAAGTTCTTCAGCTCGTAATGCACCCATTCCCCCCTCTCCTCCTTCCGCCCCTTCCACCCGCCCCCTGCCACACACACACACACACACACACACACACACACACACACACACACACACACACACACACACATTCCACCATGTGTCTGTGTGTGTCTTGAAATTTAGCCAGATCTTTCAGTTTTTGCTCGAGACCTTGAGAGGTGGCCTGGTGGTAACGCGTCCACCCGGTAAGTGAGAGGACCTGAGGTTACCGGATCGAATCCCACAGTCGCCAGAACTTTCTCCCAACCCACTAAATCTTGAGCTGTGGTCTGGACGCTAGTCACTCGGATGAGACTATAAACCAAGTTCCGGTGTGCAGTATACACTTAGCGCATATAAATGACCCCATGGAAACAAAAGGGTTGTTCATGGCAAAGTTCCGGAGGAAAAACAGCTCAAGACGTGAAGCAAATAGTCTTGCAGGCAGAAAAAAGAGATTTAACAGAGGCGCTGTGCGCGGTGAGAGCAGCCCGAAGTTCATGTAGATAATGAATGAATGAATGATATGGATACTTATATGGCGCCTATCCTCGGAAGGGGGTGTCTTTCCTTCCTTGTTTCGTTTTTGTTCTGATCTTGGTCAGTACCTGACTGAATCGATTAGATTCGAACATGGCAATGTACTTATGTAGAGGATCACTGACTGAACCAGAGAGAGTGAGCGAGAGAGAGAGAGAGAGAGAGAGAGAGAGAGAGAGAGAGTGAGCGAGAGAGAGTGAGCGAGAGAGAGAGAGAGAGAGAGAGTGAGCGAGAGAGAGAGAGAGAGAGAGAGAGTGAGCGAGAGAGCGAGAGAGAGAGAGAGAGTGAGAGAGAGAGAGAGAGAGAGAGAGAGAGAGTGAGACAGAGAGAGAGAGAGAGACAGAGAGAGAGAGAGAGAGAGAAACCAGAGAGTGGGGGCGGGGGGGGGGGGGACGAGAGAGACTCAGGCCTTATTTTCATTACATATATGGCGGGCGCAATAGGCGAGTGGTAAAAGCCTTGGACTTTCAATCTGAGGGTCCTGGGTTCGAATCTCGGTGACGGTGCCTGGTGGGTAATGGGTGGAGATTTTTCCGATCTCCCAGCAGACCTGCCAATGCCTGAACCCCTTCGTGTGTGTATGCAAGCAGAAGATCAAATACCCACGTTAATGATCCTGTAATCCATGTCAGCGTTCGGTGGGTTATGGAAACAAGAACATACTCAGCATGCACACCCCCGAAAGCGGAATATGGCTGCCAACGTCGCGGGATAAAAATGGTCGTACACGTAACAGACCACTCGTGTACATACGAGTGAACGTTGAAGTTGCAGCCCACGAACGCAGAAGAAGAAGAATCACATATATAAAGGAGATAAATCTGACCTTCGGGCAGGCCATGGACATTGCAGACAAAGCCATAACTACACACACACACACACACACACACACACACACACACACACACACACACACACACACATTCATATTATTATTATTATTTTCATTGATGGCTTGATGTAAAAAAGCAATTGTTGCTTATTCAATTTACCATCATGGAATAAAATTTTGACTTGACACACACTAAACAAAAATCCACCCTCACCCCAATACACTCTCATTTCTCTCTCTCACACACACACACACACACACACACACACACACACACACACATATATATATATATATATATATATATATATATATATATATATATATGAAAGAGAAAGAAACAGAAAGAGTTTACGGGGAACATGTCACAGAGAGACAGAGAGAGAATCTGAGTATCTTACAGGACAAATTGTAATTGCGATTTCAACCCAAGGGAAATACAAATTCTGGTAGAAGACAAATCCAGTTAGAATTACCCATCCGAAAATTGCGGTTAGATTTTACTCTGAGTGGCTTTGCAATTCCCATCATCTTGAAGGTCAAGGTGTCTGACACACACACATACACGCGCGCACGCGCGCAAATGGCCATTGCAGTATGAGAAGGCTCAATACTAGGACTGCATGCTATAAAAACAAAATTTACTTCTAAAGTGATATGCATTTGTGGAAATGAAATTACCCCTTTGCATATCATTTATAGTGTGAACAGCTAAAAACATTTTACCTCTTTCATTTACAAAATCTTCAGTTCCATCTGTTTCCAAACGTTTTTTTTTATGACAATCAGTTAACTAGTTTCTGAAATAAGTTCGCAGTTTAATTTGGAGCCCCACTGGCTCCTTGTAATTTTACTGGTAAAATATTTTTTTTTTTTACAATATTATTATGCATATTGAGGAGAAGGGGAAAGTAGTGATGACGTTAGGCATGGGAGGGTGGGGAAGGGGGCGGACTGTCGTCTAAAATGACACTGTGGTTAGACGTCAAACAAAAGAACGAACGAACAAGCAGACATACATGAATACGTGTACCTTTTAACCAAAGTGTGATCGGTTTTTTTTCGAGTACTTTTC
>NC_134884.1:10589809-10624809 GCF_041734735.1 Babylonia areolata
ACCCCTCTTTCACCATCATCATCTACCACGTTTACCATCAACACTTACCATAACCACATCAAGCCGCCGTCGCCATCCACGCCACCACAAGCATCACCACCCTCGTCTGTCTGTTCTGTAAACTGGGAGTGTCATATCAGCATTGGGAATCACAGACCAAAAATACCACTGACTCCCTTTCCTGTCTAGCCTCGCCTTACCCCCTCCCCCACTCCCTACCCCACACTTAGACGTTTTGCAGAGGTGAAGGGCCAGGGTATCCATATATAAGCACAGTTCTGTATCCCTGTCATAATGACAGAATCTGTCGAAGAGATCACTAGTGCTATGTGTGCATTAAACCCATATAAGAAAACGGTTTTTTCAAATAATTCTATTCACTATATTTATTTCCTGTTGATGACCCAGAATTGACATGTGAAGTGACACCAAAACAGTCGTCTAATCCTTGATACTTTGACAAGTGATAAACGACACACGTCCATTCACGGTCATCTAAGTCGTGATAGTTGCCTATGTTGGGTCCTGCTGGGAGGGTGGTGGGGAGGGGAGGTTTCCCATTATTAGATTTGCGCTGCGTACCAAAAACGATACTTTGTCGCTGTCGGAAGATTTTCCCAGAAACTTTTCAGCCTCTCTCTTTAAATCAAGATAACATGCAAGATGTCTCAGACAAGGATAAAGGATACGCAGGCAGTGTTGTCTGATACAAGGCCAAAATAACAACAAAATGGAGAAAGTGATGATTTTGTTCAGGTTTAGTAAGACACCATTTCAATATCTAACCTTTCAATTGCGAGTACTTCAAAACAAAAATTTTCTTTGATTTCTTTTGTGGTGTATGTTCATTTTTATCCATACAACAATTGTGATACTTAATTATTATCTTCATAAATGTTTTTCATAACTGCGCTGTACACGTGTTTAGCTTGTCTTATATTTCAGTGTCACTGACATGTGTTTTTTTCTTATCTCATTAATTTCTTTTCTTTGGTTATTGTGCTTGAGTTATACAAGCAGATGATCAAACAGATACGCGCCTTCGGGATCTCGTATCGTAGTTTGTGACCACACCCAGCATTCATGCACCTCGGAAAACGTTGTGTGGCTGCCAAAATGATTGGGTGAAAGCCCACTCGCAGAAAGGAAGGAAATTTGGAATCGCTCTCACAAACGCACCTATACGGGGAAATGGCCACACTGGCTGAACGCTGAGACAAAATCGAAATGGGATGCTTCCTTCGTCCTCTGTCTGGCTTTCTTTGTGACTGATCACAAAAGGCTTCTACTTTCACACTAATTGATAGGTTCACTTTTCTTCCACGATCAATAAGTATTAGGAAGAAGGGAAGGCGGCAGAATGGTTAAGACGCTGGGTACCTCAATTCCCTGGGAGAGAGGGGGTGGGTGGATGTTTCACAATCATGTTCCATCTTGGGCGTGTTTACGTTTTAGCGGATGGCAGGGTTCAGCGGAATATCTGGTCTTTGTGACGTTTACCTGGATGTTCATGGTTTGTGAAACGCTGTTACAACACTCCGTGAAAACGTCATCATGATATCAGGGTCTGCCATGCAAATCATATTACCTGATAATGTTCTACCATCGCTACTGTTTCCTTACAGGATATTATTGAAACTGTCACAGCGTTGCACGATGACTGAACAGGAAAGATTATAGTTTTGGAAGACAGGTGTAGCAACTGGCTTCTTGCATCACGACAAACTGTTTATCGTCGGATTTAGGTCCAGTCGCACGAAATAGCCTCTTGTACACAGAGGGTCCATGACAACACCTTTCTTATTGCTAGCTGACACTGTCACAACATTAATACAACATTAATTGTGACTTAACAAAGCAAATATTAAGCGTGCGTATGATCGATTCCGACCAATAAACTCTACTTAACTACATCCTTAGATTTCCCACTTCCTGTAGTACACTGAAGAAAGAATCACTCTGACTCCTTCGTCTCTTTCAAATCTTGCCTGATGACTCACCTCTTTTCTCTTCTCAGCATGCGCATTTCAGTGTGACATGTCCATCAAAACAGTACACACTCCTTTATGTGGTATGCTTGACAATAAACCATTTAAACCATTATCTGTCCAGCAAACAGTGGTTCTTTGAGTGAATGTATTTTTCAGTTTTATGTCTATCCACACGAGTGGCATTAACCGGAAACAAGTACAAAAAAAGTAGAAGGAGAAAAGTCTAACAGTAGAAATAATACAACTACTATAAAGAGTAGTAACAGTCCCCTCCACCACCCTCTTCTCCCCAACTTCCGCCCCCACTTTCATTGAATGTCATACAATAGCTTCGTTGTTTTTTTTTGGATTAATTGATTGATTGATTGATATGGATACTTATATAGCGCCTATCTCGGTCGGAGACCAAGCTCTAAGCGCTTTTCAAACACGGGGTACAACAGGTTTCCTGTGTCATTCAATCAGATTTCAGGCACACACATATACACAGACAGACATGTAACATTTTACGTGTATGACCATTTTTTATTTACCCCGCCATTTAGGCAGCCATACTTCGTTTTCGGGGGTGTGCATGCTGGGTATGTTCTTGTTTCCATTACCCACCGAACGCTGACATGGATCACAAGATCTTTAACGTGCGTGTTTGATCTTCTGCGTGCGTATGCACACGAAGGGGGTTCAGGCACTAGTAGGTCTGCACATATTTTGAACTGAGAGATCGGAAAAATCTCCACCCTTCACCCACCAGGCGCCGTCACCGAGATTCGAACCCCGGACCCTCAGATTGAAAGCCCAACGCTTAAACCATTCAGCTATTGCGCCACTGTTCGGCTACTGTTGTCACACCAACAGTTCACACGAATGCCAGATTCTTTATGTTCAGACGTGTACTGACAGCCTGACATCAACAGGTAATGATTAAAGATCACAAAAATATTTTCTGTACAGAACTTTTCCATTAGTCTAACACCCGACCCGATAACAAGAAAACCAGTGACAAACGTTTTAAACATGTCCACCGTACTGAGCGTACGTATCGTGTGTGATCTCAGTGCCCCCTCAGTGCCGCCAATCACTGTGTACAGTGCTCATTGATTTCCTGCTGCCTCTCTGGCCATGCTGGCTTTGTGGTGCTCTGCCTGTACCGCCAGCCTTTCCCTCCTCGCTACACGGGCATTAATTACCTCCCTTCCCTTCCTGCATTTCGCTCCGACGTTTGTTTAATGGTCATTTTGTTGTGGTGGTGGTGGGTGGTCAAGAACTCGTCAGCCTGGGTTCTGATGGCATGCGTCACTGATTGTCCACGTTCTGGGAGGGCGGGTGTAGCCAAGGATGAGATAGGGGTTGGGGGTGGGGGGCTGGTTGGTGGCAGTGTTCTGTATGTCCCTCCATTCCCTGTGTCACCTACTTGAAGATCTGGGTTCAGGGTTAGGCTTTGACTAGTCAATACTGATCTTGTTGAGCTCAGAATCAAATCAAATCATATTGTCTGCATCATAAGCGACCACAAGATTTTTGTTCTTCTGTAAATGACGTTGTATGTATGTGTGGAAATTATCCTCTACAATTATGGGTTTATCCGGATTATTTTTTGTTCTTCTGCAAATAAAGTTGTATGTATGTGTGGAAATTATCCTCTACAATTATAGGTTTATCCGGATTGCAAACTTTTCTTTACATTGTTGGAATGATAGAAATAATGAAAAAAAGAGGTTAAGACAGATGTAACCACTTGTGTAAGGTGCAAGAAATTCTATCTCAAAGAATGATGTAATTAACCTTCTGAGAAAGGAATGACATAAAATAAAGATTATATGATCAATACTGTCTTGTACGTGCTTTGTGCGCTTTCTGTGTGCATCGCTGTCAGGAAATGTCATGTCTCCGTGACATATTGTCATATTGTGAACCAATTTGTTGTTGGTTATGAGATTGGCGTGTGTATGTGTGTGTGTGTGTGTGTGTGTGTGTGTGTGTGTGTGTGATGGTTATTTCAGTAAGTTTACTTCCACGTTTATCAGTGTATGTATCTCTTGATTTAAACACAAAGGCTATCAACATGTTTTCAAAATTGTAAGTCACTCTTCTTGGGGACAAGACTCCAAAATTCTTTTACATTTAACGACATCTCTCGTAAGATCAAGATTGACCTACGGTCAAGAAATCTTCATTTCTGCTCCGCCGACGTTTCTAAAAAAGCTGCGAATAATTGACAGTAAAGCTGTGAAACTGGCTTTAGGGGTACCTGTGCATACTAAGACCTCAGAAGCCTATATATAAACTTGCGGATATTCTACCACTAGATGAAATCAGAAAATTAAGTTCTGCTAAATACATAGTGAGATGTACAGCAGTGGATGATTTTGAGGAATTAAATATTAGGTCTGATATTGATTTTCCAAAAAATGCACAAAATAATTCAGATCTACAAACCGTTCGCACATATGTGTCAGATATTTTGAATTCTTGATTTACATGATATGGCACCTCGTGTTCTGGTGCCACCTGTCCCTCCCTGAGAATTAATAAAAGCAAACGTCAACATATGTGCTTCTGACACAACAAAAGGAGAATCTCCACATATAATAGTCGCATCTGTCAGAATTGAATTAGAAGAAAAAAATTTATTATCATTTAAAAGTTTACACTGATGGCTCGGTCCTGGATGATAGCAGTGCAGGATCTGCTTTTGTCATTCCTGACCTAAAAACAGAAAAATCATATTATTTAGGTAAGGGACATTCAATTTTTACAGCTGAATTGGTGGCCATCCTTGTGGCTTTAAATCATCTTGTTGATATACCAATCATAGTAAGTAATATCCTATTTTGTGTTGATTCTCAGTCTGTTTTAAAAAGTTTGCTCCTTTTTGAGAATAATCAAAGAGAAGATTTATTGTTTGAAATTAGGTATTATTGCACTCCCTATTTGTGAAGGGTACAAATGTTGATTTTTGTCGGATACCATCCCACAATGGATTCCTTTATAACGACCAAGCAGACAGGGCAGCAAAAAGGGGAGCAAAAATCATATAGATAGTATAAAAGTATATAGCCCATTGTTATACAAGGAAATAAGCAATATACTAGAAAGAGACTTTTATAGGTGCTTGAATTTAAGTCTAAAACCTCGTCAGTCGACTCTCTCAGACTTTGGTCCGATTCGCAGACTATTTCTGAGTTTAGCTCTCAGACTATTATCAAATTCATTACGGACCAAGTATTGTTCTAATGTTAAGTGCATATGCTTTAGTAACCTGACAATTAAGCATATGGTTTTTTACTGTAGCTTGATGAAGCCTTATGTACATGAAAGTGTGTCTTCACAAGTAACTGAGAACGTTGATGTTTTTGACTTTTTGCATTCATTATCAGTTGTTTCGCTTGTCAGTTTAACGACTTCTCTTTTACGAAGTCCTTCAAGTAATTTCCTGTAATTGTATTTAGATTTTTTTTCAAATTTCACCCTCATTTGCTCAGTTTCCCCCAACCCTCCATTCATTCACATCTCCCACCCCTTCTAACCGATAATACTCAAATGTATTCATAAATACTTTAACAAAATGTCTTCAATCACCGATATGTGTGACGGGACATTAAACAAAATTCCTCCTCCTGATTATGTGGACTAGGAGAGGACAAAGAAAACAGAACACGTAACGGTCGAACAACAAGATGAGGGACAGAAATATGAAGAAAATACACACTCATGTTAAGTTAGTGATCAACAGAACATCTAAGGAAAATTTAGTATACAACGTATCGTCTGAAAGTTTATATTTGTCAACAACTCCTGACACAACAGGTAGCTAGCAGTTTGCACAGAGCTGAAGTAAGCGGATCACACAGGCTGGAATTCCATCATCATGGCGGCAGTCCACCCTCACTGCCCTTCTCTCTCTCCTCCCCTTCCCCCACGATGCAAGGACAGGCGAAAAAGGGGCTGTCCACACGCAATCCGCCTTCACCGTTTCCTCTTTTCTGTCAGCAACAAAAATAGTGGGAGTTTATTCTTTTTTAACAGACTGGCATGGATCACACACACAAAGAGCTGGACAGCGGTCTGTTTCGTTTTGTGGCCAGAGGCTTTCTGCATTAACTGAATCTCCCGTTTCAGATATGCGTGAGAGATGCTGGTAGGACTTATGACACACATTTCTTCAGTGAGACTTTTGCTTTGTTCTGTTTTTCTTTTGAACGACATTTGTGATGTCACTTTTGCACGAACGAAGCGACATTAGTTTAAGGTATTGTTCTGCTGCGCAAACAAGAGACTGAACAGTTGTATCAACGGTGTTGTTTTTGGCCGATACGAAAAGGTTTGTAAATAAGAGATGTCGGTTTACAGTGGTCATCGTCACGGACTGGGAGGGGGCCCTGTGTCTGAACACCACCAGAGGCATGTCTGTGTGGAATTTCTGAAGCCATCGCCACGTCCTGCCCGCAGCTGACTGTGATACACGCTATGGTGGAACTTGTGGGGCACTCTGATGGAAAATAGCGTGACACTGATGAAAATTGCGCGGAATTTGTTGAGCCATAGACAGTTCCTGCCCACAACTTATTATTCTACACTCTGATAGATAATCGTGACAAATGTCATCATTTTCATTGCTGCGTCTTGTAGTGTTGTTTAAATTCCCTGACAACATTGCAGGTACCTGTATCTCTTGGGCATAAGTGACGTAGGAATATAAGAAAGGAAGCAAGATATATAGTGGCCAATAGTCAAGACATGTTTATTTCAAGAAAACCCGTTGGGGTACATGAAAATGTTACATATTTCATGTAACTAATACAGTATAAGATACATTTGGCATTGAGTACAGCCCTGCCACACACACTCAAGCCTAAACAACCCAACTCCTTAGCAGCGGCATGCTCCATTGTGTACTAAAAATGAATGTTGTCTTTGACCCCACAGCCCTTCATGCCATGCTGTCAGTGTGAGTCATCGACAGTCACATCCTCCATTGTGTACTAAAAATGAATGTTGTCTTTGACCCCACAGCCCTTCATGCCATGCTGTCAGTGTGAGTCATCGACAGTCACATCCTCCATTGTGTACTAAAAATGAATGTTGTCTTTGACCCCACAGCCCTTCATGCCATGCTGTCAGTGTGAGTCATCGACAGTCACATCCTCCATTGTGTACTAAAAATGAATGTTGTCTTTGACCCCACAGCCCTTCATGCCATGCTGTCAGTGTGAGTCATCGACAGTCACATCCTCCATTGTGTACTAAAAATGAATGTTGTCTTTGACCCCACAGCCCTTCATGCCATGCTGTCAGTGTGAGTCATCGACAGTCACATCCTCCATTGTGTACTAAAAATGAATGTTGTCTTTGACCCCACAGCCCTTCATGCCATGCTGTCAGTGTGAGTCATCGACAGTCACATCCTCCATTGTGTACTAAAAATGAATGTTGTCTTTGACCCCACAGCCCTTCATGCCATGCTGTCAGTGTGAGTCATCGACAGTCACATCCTCCATTGTGTACTAAAAATGAATGTTGTCTTTGACCCCACAGCCCTTCATGCCATGCTGTCAGTGTGAGTCATCGACAGTCACATCCTCCATTGTGTACTAAAAATGAATGTTGTCTTTGACCCCACAGCCCTTCATGCCATGCTGTCAGAGTGAGTCATCGACAGTCACATCCTCCATTGTGCACCTCCATGGTCCAGCTCACAATACATCTCCAGTGCCTTCATGTCCTACCTTTTATGGACTTTTTCTTTGATGATAATATTCAGATGTGAAAATAAATGCTTATATTCTACAAATCACCAGTATGTCCAATGGAACATCAAACAGAATTCCTTCCCCTATCATTATCAGCTCAGTTTTGATTTCGTCAGCACTTTCAAGGCTGTGGCGAGTTCACGTCAAAGGCTTCAGTGTCAACAGACTCGTGTTTCACTGGAGAGACATGGTGGTCATCACTGCAGAAGAACGTGGTGGAGAGAAGGAATGATCACGAAATCTGTCTCTGCCACCATCATCGTCCACCTCCTTCCTCTTCTTCTTCTCCCTTCACTCTGTGAAGAGTCACTGGCACGCCGCACAGAACTGTTCATCAGATTCCTCCAGGTCTGTGGATTGTGTGTCAAAGCCTGGGTCTGCGCACATGGTTTTCCTGTCCATTGTGCAGTGTTATCAGTCCATCGCTATTTCTGTCTTCCCCTCCGTCTCCCTCCTTTACTTCCATGGAGGAGCCAAGGAACATCGTTAGTAGGTGATTCTTTGATGATGCCTATAATATACATATCTGCTGGAACTGATCAATACCGGTGGACACGACTGCAGTTGGGCAGCAATGCAGTCTCATCAGGAAGGTCGCCTCGTGCCAGTTTGTCATCAGTGCTGGCCAGCACTGCAATGCCTGCACGTCCTGCTCTCGTGCCGAGTTCAGTATCCAGTTCACCTCTCCTTAATTAAATTGCCCGTTGTGAATTCTGCTTCCAGTTCTGCTTCCACGCCCATCGTGAGTTCGTGTCAGAAAGGCTTCTTGTGTTTGCGTGTCCACAAAGACTTGGGTAGCTTGCGTGTGGGGGACACCAAAGGTGGGACTAAAAAGTTCTTTTTCTGTCTGTGTTGAAGTCACTCAGTCTCTCATTGTATATCTTCTTCTGTCTTTCTCTGTCTCCGTCTCTGTCTGTCTCTCCTTCTCTCAGTCTTTCTGTGTGTCTCTCTCCCTTATTACCGCCAATGTAAAGAAAAGTAGATATAATTTAAGGTTATCAATGCAGTAAACTATTATCATAAACTATTATATATGTGTGTGTATATATATATTTCTTTTTTGTTGTTGTTGCAAAATTGCATTTGTAGTGGTAGCGCGCGCATGTGTGTGTGTGTGTGTGTGTGTGTGTGTGTGCGCGCGCGCGCGCGGTGCATTTACTGGCCAATTTTTTTAATTTCTCAATTGTTAAAAAAAAAAGATTCACCTCTTCTTTTTTTCCGTTCATACATTATGTTTTTCTCTCTCTCCATCTCGTTTTGATCTCTCTCTCTCTCTCTCTCTCTCTTTTTCTGTGACTCGGCTGATATATAACCTGTGAAAGGTGTTGGGATAATTTCCATCTACCTGTTCCTGACCATAGATGATATTCAATCCTGTCAGCAGTATTGGTACACACTAAGTCGTTGAATAGAGATGAGTAGATATTCCAGCTGTCTTCTAAGATGTTTACGTGAATCATCTGACACTGAATCATCAGAACTGTGGACTTCTTAAGATGTTTCCCATTGTACTTTTTGCTGTTTGCAGCTGTCTGCCTGTGGGTAGTCTGATCGATCGCGCTGAAATCGCTTTTATTCCCCTGCCCGACGAGCGCAATGGCCGAGTGGTTAAAGCGTTGGACTTTCAATCTGAGGGTCCCAGGTTCGAATCTCGGAAACAGCGTCTGGTATGTAAAGGGTGGAGATTTTTTCCGATTTCCCAGATCACAATATGTGCAAGACCTGCTTGTGCCTGAAACCCCTTCGTGTGTATACGGCAAACAGAAAATCAAATATAGATCCTGTAATGCATGACAGCGTTCAGTGTGTTATGGAAACAAGAACATACCCAGCATGCACTCCCCTGAAAACGGAGTATGGCTGCCTACATGGCGGGGTGAAAACGGTCATGCACGTAAAAGCCCACTCGTGTACATACGAGTGAACGTGGGAGTTGCAGCCCACGAACGAAGAAGATTCCCCTCTCCGCCCCATGCGCCAAATCTTCCATATCTCCCGTCTGCTTCATCCGTACCGCACAACACGCTGTCAGAGAAGTGTAGGCAAAGTGTGTCGCTAGTGTTGCAGAAGTGCAGTTCAAGATATGTCGCTTCGTTCGAATGAAATTGTGTCAGTCACAGAATTGTTCAAATATTGATTTTTTTGTTAAAGGTGTGGGGGAGGGGGAGGCGGAGGAGGGTGAGGCGGGAGAGGGCAGGGGGCACAGGGTTGACATTTCACACCTCCAGTTTCCGCTGCACCACCTGCTGTATAGTAAGTATTGTGTTTTGAAGAAGGTTCCATGATTGATTGGTTGATTGGATACTCATGCAGTGACTATCTTCGGTCATAGACTAAGCTCTGAGCGCTTTACAAACACGGAGTCATTGCCCAGCAGGCTGCCTGCCTGGGTACAGCCTTCAGGCGTTCATCATTCGTTTCGTATCGTTTAGGCTGCCTTCAGCCACACACACACACACACACACACACACACACACACACACACACACACACTGACACGATTAAAAGTATCAAATAAAAGGCAATATCTTTATCGCCTAATTCATGGCTCAGTAAATTAATACGTTTCCTCCTCTTCTTCTGTATTCCTAATTAATTGTCTGTTTATTTCCCCCTTTGTACAACTGTTGATTAGTTCCTGCTATGTTGTTTGTTTGTTTTTTCTGGTCTACTTTTTAATGCTCAGAATTTTGTCTTTTGATTGAGTACATGTAACATTAAAAACATAAAACAAGTCACTTTAGAACATGAACATTCATGAAAATATGCAACAAAATAAGCCGCACGTAATAAAATTGATGTTGACTATGCAAGAAAACCCACATGTCACTGACTCTTAAGTATAAGATACATTAAGCATGTGTTCAGCGCAATCACTCAAAATCATTTATGGAGATAATTATGCATTACAATAACTTTATGAACAAAATAGATGTAGACCACATAAGAAAACATAATCTGTAACACATCAATTAGATAATGAATAGCTAAATTGATAAAATGAAATAGAATAGAATGAATAATGAATAACGTACCCACTCACATACTCACCCAGTCAACACTCTCCTCCACACACACGCACACCAGGACACACCGGAAACAACAGTGCACCAGCCATGATCACATAGTGTATCATTATGACGAAGTGAGTATAAAAGAATGAATAAGAAATAAAGAAATAGAATAATGAAATTTGAATTGAGTACCATCATAAAATCATGGGTTCCTTCAAAAATATAAAAAGAAATCCCTTTTACATCGAGTTTAAAATGAAAATGTCATTTGATAAAATAAGTTAAAATACCATATAAGATAAGATAAGATGCATGTTGGCAGTCTCAGTGAAAGCCTTTGTGCCTTACGTCAGTCAGTCTGAAAGCAATGGCAATCAAAGCTAAGATTCAAAACTATCTACTCCAGCGTACCTGTTCACAACACGCACACACACACACACAGACACTGACACACAGACAGACAGACATACATACATGCATATATATATATATATATATATATATATATATATATATATATGTATATTATTGTTGTTGTTGTTCTTCTTCTTATTATTATTATGATGATGATGCTGATAAGTGTCAGTGTTTGAGAAGCTATCTCTGAAGAAGCGTCCTTCAAATCTGTCAAACAAAGGGGGAGGTGCGGGATGGAGGATCTGAAAGCAATCAAACAAAGGGGGAGGTGCGGGATGGAGGATCTGAAAGCAATCAAACAAAGGGGGAGGTGCGGGATGGAGGATCTGAAAGCAATCAAACAAAGGGGGAGGTGCGGGATGGAGGATCTGAAAGCAATCAAACAAAGGGGGAGGTGCGGGATGGAGGATCTGAAAGCATTGCCAAGTCAGTTTATATCAACCTTCCTTCTTCTTCTTTTTCCGAGGGCAATAGATAAGTGAGGATATGTTGTTTTCATGTAGTCCTGGCCATGTCACGTGATTATTACGCACATACTGTAGCACGTATCATATCTAGAAATTGCGAATTTAAAGACATATAATTCGCTTTTTATGTTTCATGTTCTATTTTCTTTTTTCAGTGTTGCTGTTGTTGTTTTTTCAGATAACTATGCTGGTAACCTTGGCCTCCGTGTTTAAATTCACACAAATTACTTGATGTGGAGGCAAAAACATGAAGTAATTTATTTCCATGTACGTTGAGCACCCCCCTCACCCCCCCCCCCCCCCCCCCCCCCACACACACACAAACACGCACGCGCGCGCACACAAACACACACACACAAACACACACACACACACACACACACACACACACACACACACACACATTAAACATTTTCTCAATCTTCATTCTAGGAAGCTATTTTTTCACGCACACATTCTATCTCTCATAAACTATGCATCCACGTTGTGGGATAATGCCAGCGAAACTAACCTCAAACACATCAGTCGCTTGCACAAAAGAGCTCTAAAACTGATTAAACTAAAATCTAATACTTTGACAGATAATGACTATAAAAATTTAGACATTCTTCCGCTCAAAAGTCGACTGTTACTTAACAAATGTATGTGTATGCACAGTATAGCGAATGGAACGGCACCAAAGAAAATAACCCAGAATTTTATCACTAATGAAAATAGACACACTCACAAACTATCTTTTCCACGACCCCGAAACAATTTATATAAATCTAGTTTAACATATTCTGGGGGAACGATATGGAATGGTTTACCTCCTTCTTTAAAGTCATGTCGTCTAAAGCAACCATTCAAAAAAGCACTTAAGAAATATTTGATGGAAAAAATATGATCCCTTGATCCTTCGATTTGACTATCATTGTATCTGCTGTCTATATACTTGTCTGTCTATTTTTCTAACTTTAAACCTTCTCTGTCCTTCTGACACTCTGTCTCCTTTCCATCTCTCGACTGTTACCTTTACCCATCTGTCTGTTTCTCTCTCTCTGTCTCTGTCTCTGTCTCTCTCTCTCTCTCTCTCTCTCTCTCTCTCTATATATATATATATATATATATATGTGTGTGTGTGTGTGTGTGTGTGTGTGTGTGTGTGTGTGTGTGTGTGTGTGTGTGTGTGCATGTATATATATGTAGCTTTCTCTCTCGTTTTTCCTCTCTCTCTTTTCTTCCTGAATTAAGTTAATGATGTAAGAGTGTCGCATTGCATGTTGTAATCGTGTCAGTATCATATGTAAATTTATTGCTTTTTACGCTTGTATTATTTCTGTTGTTGTTGTTGTTGTTCTCGGTAGAATTTTTGTGTATTTCTTGTAATTGTTTATTTCCATATATCTTTTCCAGACCCCCACTTCCCCCATTTCTTCCTTTTTAAATTAAAAAAAAAAAAAAATCTTCTCTTTTTTAAGAGGGCAGGATGTAAAAAAGCTGTATAAGCTTATTCTTTTACCCTCAATAAAGATCATTTTGACTTGACTTGACTTGACACACACACACACACACACACAGAGTTCATATATGCCCACGCATATGGAGTCCTTCAAAAGTGCAACTGACCAACAGCTGAAAAAAATCGTTTCAATCATGAAACATTATTCCAAAAAGTGTTGAAATATGAGTTTATTCAATCGCAAGGAAAAGGTTATTCAAAAACATCATTTACTATTTGAAGGAAAAAACCAAAACAGACACTAAAACATTTTATTTAATCAAATAAAAAATAACTTTGAAAAAGTATTAACGTTCAAGAAATATTCTCTGAAAAACTGTCATTTCAAAGGAGTCAACTAGAGAAAACAAAATGCGACTTAAAGAGGTATCAGATCTGAAACAGGAGATTCAATCACAAACAAAATGCATCAGGTCAAAAAAAGAAACAACTGCTAACAACCTCTTAGAGTGCAATCCATCATAATCTTAAATCAAAAGTCGTTTGTTTTGTTTTGTAAACAACGAAGACGAAACAGTGCTGGACAGATTGCAATTTAGACAGCTCCTTTTTTGCCTTGCCTGCACTTAGGAGGAAAGAGGGCAGGAGGGTAAGGGCAGTGGCAGGGTAATTGTCACCAGGGGAATGCAGTGAATCACAGGGTAATTGTCACCAGGGGAATGCAGTGAATCACAGGGTAATTGTCACCAGGGGAATGCAGTGAATCACAGGGTAATTGTCACCAGGGGAATGCAGTGAATCACAGGGTAATTGTCACCAGAGGAATGCAGTGAATCACAGGGTAATTGTCACCAGGGGAATGCAGTGAATCACAGGGTAATTGTCACCAGGGGAATGCAGTGAATCACAGGGTAATTGTCACCAGGGGAATGCAGTGAATCACAGATATCCTGAACAGCCCCGCACAGCGGTGTCACATGCCGGACAGCATGCTCTGTTGAGAAATCACTTCCCTAATCACTCCCCTAATCACTCCCCTAATCACTTCCCTAATCACCCCCCTAATCACTTCCCTAATCACTTCCCTAATCACTCCCCTAATCACTTCCCTAATCACTCCCCTAATCACTTCCCTAATCACTCCCCTAATCACCCCCCTAATCACTTCCCTAATCACTTCCCTAATCACCCCCCTAATCACTTCCCTAATCACTTCCCTAATCACTTCCCTAATCACTCCCCTAATCACTTCCCTAATCACTTCCCTAATCACCCCCCTAATCACTTCCCTAATCACTTCCCTAATTAAAAGTCTCAAATTAGAAACTCGTTAGCTGTACCTTTTGGATTGACACTTCTTTTCTGGACCAGTAAGGTGATATTTTAAAAGAGAGAAACGGAGAGAACTGGTTGCCCAGTCATCAGCGGCGCCCATACGGTCTTGAGACTGCGGGATACAATAATAACATGAAGAAATCAAACAATCCTTTCTTCCTGATTGCTCCCCAAACCCCCAACCCCACTTTTTTAAACATATATTTTATCAGCGAGTTATTTTTCCCTTTTTCTCTCTTTCATCAGATTTGATGGCTACCTCGGGGAAAAAAACCTTTGTGTCTTAATTCAGCCTCACTTTAGATAATGAATGTGGAAGGGAACCTGCAAAAATATTAACTCCAACACACACACACACACACACACACACACACACACACACACACACACACACACACACACATACACATAGTCCCTTAGAAGTGCAGCTGAACAAAAAAAAAAACAACGAAACACAAACAACAAAAAGAACCCGAAAAACAATTAAAAAAACAAACAAACACAAAAAACACGTCAATTCGATCACAAGAAAACGTGTCTTTAAAAGAAATCTGCGTTCAAAATAAAAATCGATCCAATCACATAAAATAAACGCATTTTCCTTTCACATTCGAGCCAAAAATTGTTATTCAAAGAAATATTTGAAACCTGTGAACGTGTCATTTGGCAGTGTCGTCAACATCCAAATCGGTCAGAAATGATGATTCAGTCACAAATAAAAGGCCAGGAAACGAATCAATCAGACCACTAACAACCACTTCCTGTGTGACTCGTCCTGATCCACAAGCCACCCTTCCACTGTCTTTTTGCAGAAAAGAGGACAAAGCAGATTGCGTGTAGACAGCTCTTTCCTCGCCAGTCCTTGCAGTTTGGATAAAGGAGGGCTGAGGGATAGACGGCAGGGGGTGGGGGTGCAGTGGGGTTCAGCGAGGAAGGGGAAGGGAGGAGCGGTCAGAAGGTCAACTGCCACCCTGGGAATGGGGATTCCAGATTCCCTATGACGTACTATGTTTCAAGGTTACTTTGCTTAATTAATTGAACGAAAATCAAGTTAGAAATTTACTGACTACATTTTTTTGGTTTAGTTTATGGATGGGTGTTTATTTTCCCTATTTTGGAAACTTAATGACTATACTTGTTTGTTTTGTTTATGAATGGGTGTTTATTTTCTCATTAAAAAAACTTACTGACTATGTTGTTTTGTTTAGTTTATGGATAGGTGTTCATTTTCTCTTCCTTCTCCCCTTCCACAGCATTTTAAAGTCTCCTCCATGCTTCTCGCATTCCCTTTGTTCATTCCTTTCCACACAGGTTCTGCACCACTATCGGGTCTGAATCCAATACTCTCAAAATAATGAAAATGGAAGGGAACATTTGAAAACACCTGTTACCATAATTATATCCGTTGGTTCTCGCGCCCCGTCTCCATGCACACGTGCAAACACGCACGCACACACACACCCACATACACGCACGCGCGCGCGCGCGAGCACACGCATTACACGAACAGAATTACTAATCATTACTATCAGTACTGAGAAGAAGATGGATTAGTGAATTATCTTCTATACTCAGTCATGAAAAAGGAGTCTTGCTAATTAATCTCCTTTGTGAGAAAATGTCTTCCACTTAAATTTTAACGCACACACGACCCTAAAAGGACCTTCATTCCCGTCCTTACTTGTCCAACAGACAGTGCAAAATACGCTCAGAAAGCTGTTGGTGTGCATAAAAACACAACCACACACAACACAATACGCTCAGAAAGCTTTTGGTGTGCATAAAAACACAACCACACACAACACAATACGCTCAGAAAGCTGTTGGTGTGCATAAAAACACAACCACACACAACACAATACGCTCAGAAAGCTGTTGGTGTGCATAAAAACACAACCACACACAACACAATACGCTCAGAAAGCTGTTGGTGTGCATAAAAACACAACCACACACAACACAATACGCTCAGAAAGCTGTTGGTGTGCATAAAAACACAACCACACACAACACAATACGCTCAGAAAGCTGTTGGTGTGCATAAAAACACAACCACACACAACACAATACGCTCAGAAAGCTTTTGGTGTGTATAGATACACAACTTCACACAATACAATACGCTCAGAAAGCTGTTGGTGTGCATAAATACACAACTACACACAACACAATACGCTCAGAAAGCTGTTGGTGTGCATAAATACACAACTACACACAACACAATACGCTCAGAAAGCTTTTGGTGTGCAAAAAATCACAACTACACACAACACAATGCGCTCAGAAAGCTTTTGGTGTGCATAAATACACAACTACACACAACACAATACGCTCAGAAAGCTTTTGGTGTGCATAAATACACAACTACACACAACAAAATGAACATTTCATACAGTCCACCGACAGGTGAACAGTTCACCTTTCTTGTTTTACGCCCCTACAGGGGCGGCACATCCTAGCAAGGCATAGGAACTGGTGACACATGCTGTCACTACCATGGTCAATGACTTCTTCACTGTCTGCAGCAGCAACAACAAACTGACTTCAACAAACTAACGACGAAGTGATGTGCAGGAAGGGAAGGGAGGTAATTAATGCCCGTGTAGCGAGGAGGGAAAGGTTGGCGGTACGGGCAGAGCACCACAAAGCCAGCATGGCCAGAGAGGCAGCAGGAAATCAATGAGCACTGTACACAGTGATTGGCGGCACTGAGGGGCACTGAGATCACACACGATACACTTGGGGACCGCTTGACTGAGGACTGTGGAGGACATCAGTCAATACAGCATGAAGGAAAAGTACAGACTATTGTTTTGTCAGTTATCTGCCGTTTTGTTTCCTTGTGGCATCTTGGGTGTTGAGATTAACAGAAAGTTTTAAACATTAATTATTTACACCATTTTGTCCTTGATGACTTCCCAATGATGTCAGGCTGTTGTGAACCATTTAGGAGTATTATTAAACACGCACAGGTGCTGATCACAATTTTCCCTGCTCTGGTGATGCAATCAGTTGAAGTGGAAGCAAGATGGATAAAGGGATTCAGAAAGGTAGTGGGAGGTTGGGGGACGGTTCCAGTTCAGATTTTACTCTTTCAAAGCTGCTGCTATTTTTTCCTTTATTTCTTTTGTATGTGTCATTCAACATCAATTAATATGGAAGGCAAATTTAACAGAACACACATTCAACTCCAAGAGCCAACACCAAGTTTGTAAATTTACGTGTGTGTTTTTTCATCCGTGTTCGTTTTATTGTCCTCGGGTGAATTTTCACCATTCGTTATATTTCTGTGAAAGAAGCATCAGCAAAACATGACACTGCAGTACTGGGGAGCATCAGCTGGCGGGGAAATGGGATTTGAGAAGGTATTGTCCACAGCGAGGTCATCAACGCTGACAGTACTGCGCAGCTGAAGGTGAGGCGTGTTCAGCCAGTCACTGCTGCTTCTCCACAAGTCGTTCACCCCGGTCAGGTGGCAGCAGTCTGTCAAACTAGGTTTCATTAGCAACTTTATGCTTTGAACTGATCTTGTGTTCGTGAACTGCAAATGTCACAAGGTGGAAACCAGAGGGACGGTGATCGCAGTGTTGTTCGTGACCTCGGCTTACTTCCAAAAGGTATGGCTCTCAGAGACCAAGATTACCTGAGCTGACTTCAGTGACAGGCTTTGGTGGTGCAGTAACTGGATGGTAGTTTTTGACAAGGTCAGCACCAATCAGTTTTGTAATGGAATTAAATGACAAACCAAAGGATTGTAAACTGGACTCTTGTACCAGGCTTTATCGGTCTGTGTTGAACAACGCGCGCGCGCGCGTGTGTGTGTGTTTTTATCATATATAATGTTTCTTTGGATAAACGTGACTCGGGGTAGGGAGTGCGTTGTGCGTAAATGGCGGGAGAGAGAGAGGGACAGAGACAGGCAGGCAGACAGGCAGGCAGGTGCAGGCAGACACATAACAGAAAGACTGTACTGCTGTAATGTTCCATTGGCGAGGGGAGGGGGGTAATCTCCCTTACTGGTGACGGACAAAAGAATGGTTGGTGTGAACGCCAGGGCTGGCTGAATACTGCCAGCCAGTGTGCGACACCACAGTTCTAATCAAAGAAGCAGTTTGATGGAAAGGATTTGGGGCTGGGATGGGCGAGGATGAAAATGACTTTAGCATGATTGATTGGGCTTGCATCTGTGTGTGTGTTGTGCGTGTGTGTGTGTGTGTGTGTGTGTGCGTGTGTGTGTGTGTGTGTGTTACACAAACCTAGGGAAGGCTTTCAAGGCCTGAACAGCGCGTTGGGTTTATGTGCTGGTCAGATTATCATCCGCGTTTTTTTGTTTGTTTGTTTGTTTTCTTCAGGTGCATGGATCAGTCTGCACGCTTTGACACCTTTTAGGAACTGACAGTCTGACTGTGGTGAACAGCCATTGACAGTAATGACAGTCTAACTGTGGTGAACAGCCATTGACAGTAATGACAGTCTAACTGTGCTGAACAGCCATTGACAGTAATGACAGTCTAACTGTGGTGAACAGCCATTGACAGTAATGACAGTCTAACTGTGGTGAACAGCCATTGACAGTAATGACAGTCTGACTGTGGTGAACAGCCATTGACAGTAATGACAGTCTAACTGTGGTGAACAGCCATTGATAGTAATGACAGTCTAACTGTGGTGAACAGCCATTGACAGTAATGACAGTGTAACTGTGGTGAACAGCTATTGACAGTAATGACAGTCTGACTGTGGTAAACAGCCATTGACAGTAATGACAGTCTAACTGTGGTGAACAGCCATTGACAGTAATGACAGTCTAACTGTGGTGAACAGCCATTGACAGTAATGACAGTCTAACTGTGGTGAACAGCCATTGACAGTAATGACAGTCTGTGGTGAACAGCCATTGACAGTAATGACAGTGTAACTGTGGTGAACAGCCATTGATAGTAATGACAGTCTGACTGTGGTGAACAGCTATTGACAGTAATGACAGTCTAACTGTGGTGAACAGCCATTGACAGTAATGACAGTCTAACTGTGGTGAACAGCCATTGACAGTAATGACAGTCTGACTGTGGTGAACAGCCATTGACAGTAATTACACTGTAACTGTGGTGAACAGCCATTGACAGTAATGACAGTCTGACTGTGGTGAACAGCCATTGACAGTAATGACAGTCTAACTGTGGTGAACAGCCATTGACAGTAATGACAGTCTAACTGTGGTGAACAGCCATTGACAGTAATTACACTGTAACTGTGGTGAACAGCCATTGACAGTAATGACAGTCTGACTGTGGTGAACAGCCATTGACAGTAATGACAGTGTCACTGTGGTGAACAGCCATTTACAGTGATGACATTCAAAATGTGGTGAACAGCCATTGATAGTAATGACAGTCTACACAGATGGATATTTCGAAAATTTAATCATGAATAAGTATTTTATGGTAGAGCAGACAAGCGAAAGAGAGACGGACAGACACACAAGCAGACGCAAAAACAGTAACAGACAGACACAGAGGGATATGCACACAAGCACGGATGCACACTGACATCTATTTATTTTTGCTGACAGCCCAACCGACCAGCCAGAGAGAGAGAGAGATTCAGATGATTTATTCATACAGGCCATTGCCCCTCATGAAGGGGTACTGTATACAACACTATTAAACATACTCGTGCACAAAGTGAAAGTGAAACAACCATGAAACAAATTATATCATAATTGATCGTAACTTAAATGCTGTGTGTAAGTAAACTGATGAATTCTTTACAATGCTTTCTTTGTCAGATGCAATCAACAAACTTAGCCGGAACTTGTTTTGAAACCGTTCGCGGATTATACTGTTCTCTTAATGTGCTACAAGCAGGACGACAGAGAGAGAGACAGAGAGTCACGATCAGACGGTTCATACATTTAAGGCCATATGAACAAGCGGTGACATAATTTAAAATGTCATTATGACGATTAATTTTAGGTATATAGAATTTTAGATGTCACAAAGACTATTAATTCTACGTTCACGCCATGAGTATAATAACCAACTGCCATAACAATGAGGATACAAGTGTTTCTCTCGGTTGAAGTGCTCCACTTAAATATTAAACCAGAAATATTGTCTTTTCCATTTGACGTCATGAATAAACACAGTTGAAATAAACACACACACACACACACGAAACACACGCTTTTGTGTGTGTGTGTGTGTGTGTGTGTGTGTGTGTTTGGAATAAATTTGACACGAAGGTGAGAGAGAGAGAGTGAGAAACAGTCAGACAGACAAACAGACAGAGAGACAGACAGGTAGACAGAAATAAAGAAAAACAGATTGAAGCAGATGCATGAACAAAATGACATATGGTACAACTCTCCCAGACGATGTTTATGAGCGGGCATCTTCCTTTCTGGTGATCTCTATATTATGTTCTCGAGAGAGAACAACAAGAGAACAACAAGAGAACAACAAGAGAGAAGACAGTAATTTGATTTCATTTAACTTTGAACTGAATACTTTCTTTTTTCTTTCTTCCTTATTGTTTTAAACTCAGCCGTTTCATTTTTGTTTTGTCGGATGAAACCTAGATCTAGCGCCATCCTTTGTTTTGTGGACATATAGAAAGAACGGAGACCCACCCGCTTCACAATCTTCTTAGTGAACAACACGAACGGAAACAATGCCCAGTGCATGCAATGAGGACCTAAGCTGACCCTGAGCTACATCCGCCCTCCCAGAACGTGGACAATCAGTGACGCATGCCATCAGAACCCAGGCTGACGAGTTCTTGACCACCCACCACCACCACAACAAAATGACCATTAAACAAACGTCGGAGCGAAATGCAGGAAGGGAAGGGAGGTAATTAATGCCCGTGTAGCGAGGAGGGAAAGGCTGGCGGTACAGACAGAGCACCACAAAGCCAGCATGGCCAGAGAGGCAGCAGGAAATCAATGAGCACTGTACACAGTGATTAGCGGCACTGAGGGGGCACTGAGATCACACACGATACGTTTGGGGACCGCTTGACACAGAGCTGCAAGAGACTTCGGTCAACACAGTGGTGACAGTTACAGAATACAGAATACTTTACTCTGTAGAGGAGATTCACTCTGGCAGGTACACAAATATATGCATGCACTTGAGGCCTGACTGGCGCGTTGGGTTATACTGCTGGCCACATGTGGTACAGTGTATGTGGATTTTTCCAAACGCGGTGACGTCTCCTTGAGAAACTGAAACTGCATTTATTACCACAACCACATCTCCTATGATGCAGCCAATCGATGAACTGTCGTCAATGAACAATCACGTTATATTCATTTTATTTTAATGGATTACCATCAAATTGTATTGTATCGCATTACATTGTGTTGCATAATATGATGATTATGATATAATATAACATAATATTATATAATATAATGCTGTTATATCATTTAGAGAGGCGCCGTGACATTGGACACTGTTCACCAGTAGCCTGCCTTTTTTTAACCACTGAGTATCTGGTTTCGACTTTTTATCATTGAATACTGATACTGGTTCCGGCTTTTTCCAGCATTGGGGTTTCTGCCAGCACAGGTTGGAATTTTTACAATTCTCCCTGTGGGTCTGTTTTTTTGTTGTTGTTTTTTTACATACGTATTGAAGTGATGAGGGACATATACGTGGACCTCTACAGTGCAGAATGATAGAGGGTGTAACTGAGAAGGACGATGCTCACGATGGTGTTTTTTTTTAATTATTATTATTTTTATATAATGTCCTGGGTTTATGTTCAGCAATGTGTGATTATATTTATTGAATTTAATGCGTACACTTGAACAGAAATGGGCTGTACATGGCTTTTTTTTTAAAACTCCGCCATTTAGGCAGCCGTATTTCGTTTTCGGAAGTGGGTGAATGCTGTGTGCGCTCGCGTTTCAATGGCCACCGAAATACTGACATGAACGACGCGATCAGAAATGTGTGTGTTTAATTTTCTGCCTGTTGTGTGTACACAGGCAGAGGATGGTACGTGTGTTGGCCAGGGTGACGGGAAATTTGCCCACCAGTGGTTTAGCCACCAGGTGTAGCTGGGTTTCCTGCACACACCGCTGTTTGTCGGACAGTCAGTACCACTGACGTGTATGACCGTTTTTGCCTCGCGATGTAGGCAGCCACTCTCCGTTTTCGGACGTGTGCATGTTGGGTATGTTCATAAATTACAGGATATTTAACGTGAACGTGAAATTTGATCTTCTGCATGGGTATACACACGAGGGGGGTTCAGGCACTAGCAGGTGTGCACATAAGTTGACCTTAGTGATCGGAAAAATCCTCCTTAACCCCCCAGGTGCGCCAGAACCGGGGATCGAACTCAGGAAACTCGGGCGAGAATCCGGCGCTGTAATCATTCAGCCACGGCACCCGTCAACTTCAGCACCATTTTTTTTTTTTTTTTTCACCACGCCCACAAAGAGAAAATTGTTCGAGTTCCAAAGTTGTTCTCAACGTTTTGTGAACCGTGCATTTTCGCTGTGAGGGACAGTGGAAGTGAGCGTCAAACCTAGGATCCGTGTTTAGCAAGTACATTGTGCATGTGAAAAAACAACAACAAAGATAATAAAAGGGTTGTTCCAGACCCAATTCTGCAGAAAAACCCGTTGTGACAGAAAAAAAACCCACTTGCTTACAAAGGGAAACAAGAGAGGCAAGGCCTTCAAGACTCACTTGTGATAAACTTTAAAAAAAAAAATCCAAGCTTTTTATGTATTGAGTATAATTTCAAAATGTAATGTTTAAGATGAGAAAGATCAGTTTAAAGCAAATCAAGTCCCCTAGCATTAATTACAGAGTAATTTCCCTTTTTTACTATCTGCACCAAAACGTTTGCAAAATAAATAAAAACTTCCATGCTTAGCAAAAGAAGTTCCTTTTTGAACAAAAAATGATAATAATGACTGCTCTTGTTGTTGGGTCAGAATATCAGATCAAAGTGCCAAGTTTAGAGAATAAAAAATATATAAATATAACCGTAAATGCAGTTTGCATATAATTTGGCTTCTTTTAAAAAAAAAATTTGTGCCCATCCCAGAGGTGCAATATTGTTTTAAACAAGATGACTGGAAAGAACTGAATTTTTCCTATTTTTATGCTTAATTTGGTGTCAACTGACAAAGTATTTGCAGACACACAGACACACACACACACACACACAGACAACCGAACACCGGGTTAAAACATAGACTCACTTTGTTTACACAAGTGAGTCAGGCGTTGCCGGGTTTCAAATCACGGAGCTAATCCATGGGGACAGGTGTCAAGTAATCTGGCCGCTCCATTGCGGCAGCCGTCACAGTTCCAGACTGACCTCACCAGTCATACACGGACACCATCAGCAACACCGCACGACTGGCTACATCGATCCACTGGGTCAGCTGACGGGTGTTATCATTCCACGGCGACGTGATAGGTGCTGAAATCCTGCCCCTTTTCTGTAGCGTGTTACAGTTCTCTGGTGTACATTGTATTGTATTGTATTTTTGACTCACTTGTGTAAACAAAGTGATTCTATGTTTTAACCCGGTGTTCGGTTGTCTCTGTGTGTGTGTGTGTGTGTGTGTGGTAAACTTTAACATTGCCATTTTCTCTGCAAATACTTTGTCAGTTGACACCAAATTTGGCATAAAAATAGGGAAAATTCAGTTCTTTCCAGTCATCTTGTTTAAAACAATATTGCACCTCTGGGATGGGCACCAAAAAAATAAAAAGGAGCCAAATTATATGCAAACTGAATTTACTGTTACATTTATAATTTTTAAGTTCTCTGAACTTGGCACTTTGATCTGATATTCTGACACAACAACAAGAGCAGTCATTTTTATCATTTTTTGTTCAAACAGGAACTTCTTTTGCTAAGCATGGAAGTTATATTTATTTTGCATGTCTTTGCTGCAGATAGTAAAAAAAGGGAAATTAATCTGTAATTAATGCTAGGGGGCTTAATTTGCTTTAAACTGATCTTTCTCATCTTAAACATTACATTTTGAAATTATAAAAAGCTTGTGTGTTTTACTCTCAGTATACAGGGCTTTCACTATGTTCATTCACCCAAGTGGTCTTTTTCGGAAAATACTAAAATCAGTACCACGAGTGGACTTTATAGATCTATTTTCTCAAGGCCTGACTAAGTGCGTTGGGTCATGCTGCTGGTCAGGCATCTGCTTGGCAGATGTGGTGTAGCGTATATGGATTTGACTGAACGCAGTGACGCCTCCTTGAGCTACTGAAACTGAAACTGAATTGGCTGAGCCCTGAAGGTCATGGGCAAAAATCAATTGCGTACACATATTTATACATATTCAAAGCGCGTGCTCATATTCTTCACGAACGAGAACGACGCCATTTTGTTTCAAGTTGTTGACCTGCCCGTTCAATCCTATATTCAATCGACAATACACGATAATATATGATGGAAAGTTGGAGATGGAGACCGTTGAATATTTATTCAGAGAAAGATTTGTGAACACCTCATCACTTACTGGATTATGCCCCAAACTGCCATAAAAATATCCACAGAATCAAGTGGAATTCACAGTTAAAAATAATAAACCATGAGAGTTAATACCCTTGAATTGATGAAACGTGAAAATTTCCAGTCTTGACTTTTCTCAAAATGAAGTCCTTTTCACTTCATACGACGTTTAGAAGTACTTGTACTTGGCTCTATATGTTATTAGTTTAACAAAATACTCAATTTTCATATCAACTTTAAAACTGTAAAACTAGAATGAACATAAAAGAGAAATTGAATCGACCGTGTCAACCAGGTGTAACTAAACTTTTACATCTATCTAGATCCAGAGAAAAAACGGCTAAATGTTGCAGTGTGATTGCGGCGATAGCCACGTCTCCTTTACAACGGACTTTAAAAGAATTTTTAATTGCCCTTAAATATTTTTTGAATGCCCAAGATACACCAGAATAATGTGATTTAAACAGCGTTCTCACTGCGAATACTGCAATCGATTTATCACCCTTTAAAAAAAGCATGTTTAAATATTATATTTTTGAACGTCAGTAAAGGAGCCACGATAGTGTAATGGGTAAGACAGTTTCTTCTCACCCGAACACGCGGGGTTCGAATCTGCTGTTTGGACTTTTTTTTTTCTTTTTTCTTTTTCGTTTAACCCGAAGCTTTATAATAACAAATACAGAACACATTTTAACGATTAGATCTCTTTTTTTAAAAGTGTATCACAAGTGAGTCTTGAAGGCCTTGCCTCTCTTGTATTGTCTGTGTGAAATTCGGGCCGCTGTCCCTGGGCCCATAT
Organism: Babylonia areolata; assembly: GCF_041734735.1. NCBI lineage: Eukaryota > Metazoa > Mollusca > Gastropoda > Neogastropoda > Buccinidae > Babylonia > Babylonia areolata. The sequence goes on from NC_134884.1 coordinate 10,615,533, forward strand.
ATATATATATATATATATATTAATATATATATATATATATATATTTCTTTCTTTCTTTCTTTCTTTCTTTCTAAAGATTCTGGTCCGTACATGAGAATCAAACTCGTGGACACTCACTCAAGATATATACATATATATATATATATAGATTTGTCCTGGTCTCTCCAAGGCTGGTCCCACATCCTCGCCGCCCACCTCACACCCCCACCACCCCTGCACTCCAGCCACCCCCACCCCCTCCAAGGGAATAGAAAGGTTGATGTGCGGGGATGGGGTGGCTGTGTGTGAGGTGTGAGCTGATTTCTGAAACTCTTTTGCATGCAGCATGTTTTTACCTGCCCAGTTTTACCTGATTGTTACCTGATTTTTACTCACTGGTTGCTGTTTAACCAGACTGTGAAGCTTTTTTTCTGTGGTCTTGTCTGAAGAAGCTGTTATATAGACAAAATCTGTTTCATTTCAAGTACAAGTTTTAAAGACATGCCAAGATTACTGTTGTTCACACACACACACACACACACACACATATATATATATATATATATATATAGATATATAGATATATATATACTATCAGAGTGGATTTTTTTCTATAGATTTTTCGCCAGTCACAGCCCTTTTGCTGCTGTGGGTTCTTTTACATTGCGTTAAGTGCATTCTGCACACGGAACCTCGGTTTGTCGTCTGATCCAAAAGACTTGCACACAGACCACCACTCAATGTCCAGTGAAGGGGGAAGTAGAATTCCTGGTCCGTAGAGGGGAATCAAACCCGTGGACACTCACTTCCTAATCAGGTACACTTCCTCCGGGTCACGGCTCGACATCTTGTTCCATGCAGTGCTTTGCTGTCATCATAAACACAGTCCGTGTTTGTTTTTAGAAAATGCTGTAATGAGATGCCGTCGCAGGGGAAGAAAACAAATATAAAACTTGGTCGAGCAGAACGGTATGGCCGATTTGATTTGACAAGGGCAGTCTAGAATACAATGATTGTTAACATTTTAATGATTTAGCAAATTAGAATTTAACAAATTCTAATGTCTAAGAAAATATCGTCTTGTTTTGATTTTGTGTCGAAAAGCTTTCTTTCATTTTTTAACCGATCTTTGCATCAGTGCCATTCTTCACAGTCTGCTGCCGAGATCACGTGATATGATACTGGTGGATACAGGTACTTTTAAGCACATTTATACTTTTTGTTCTTTAGTTTCCAACGTCTCTGTTAACTGATACACACACTGTATGATATGGCAGGATATGGATACTAATATAGCGCCTATTCTCAGTCACAGACCAAGCTATATGCGCTTTGCAAACAAGGACTATTTGCACAACAGTCTGCCTACCTGGGTGGAGTCGACTGACAACTGCCTTTGGCGCTCATCATTTGTTTCCTGTGTCATTTAGTCAGATTCAGTCACACAACCTCCTCCACCAACACGTACGCGCGTGCACACACACACATGCACGCACATACACACAAAGTATATTAGAATAGGTTTTACCACGAACTTTTGCCAGGGACAACTCTCTTGTTGCCGTGAGTTCTTTTACGTGCGAAGTGCAAGCTACACACGGGACCTCGGTTTATCGTTTTATCCGAATGACTAGCGTCCAGACCACCACTCAAGGTTTACTGGAGTTTATCACTCCACTGTAATGCCATTGTAATTTTTTGACTGCGTCATGCAGTGGATTGCTCGTGTTTCAAATGCTGCGGTTGTCGTATTTCTTCCGTCTTTTGACTGACAATGTTTTCTTTTTTTCTGTGTTCATCTGTCTTGCTGCTTTCGCCTGCTATTATAATTATTCTTCCTTCTTTCTTGGTTCGTTTATTGGCTTGTTCTTTGTTTGTTTGCCTCAAACACATGTAATTGTTTCCCCGTGTTTTTCTGTGCTTTTTCTTCTAAAAATGATAAACAGCTTAACTGACTTACAAGACTGATGAAGTATGACACTGGTCATAAATGATCGGTCTTCCTGATCTTCTTCTTCGTTCGTGGGCTGCAACTCCCACATTCACTCATATGTACAAGAGTGGGCTTTTACGTGTATGACCGTTTTTACCCCGACATGAAGGCAGCCATACTCCGCTTTCATGGTGTGTGCATGCTGGATGTATTCTTGTTTCCATAACCTATGGATTACAGGATATTAAACGTGCGCATTTGATCTTCTGCGTGCGTATACACGCGAAGGGGGTTCAGGCACTAGCAGGTCTGCACATATGTTGACTTGGGAGATCGGAAAAATCTCCACCCTTTACCCACCAGGCGCCGTTACCGAGATTCGAACCCGGGACCCTCAGATTGAAAGTCCAACACTTTAACCACTCGGCTATTGCGCCCGTCTGATGAAATCGGATATTGCGAATCAACTCTAGTCAAACCATTCCTACCTGGATAAAGCTTGGCGCATCAGTACACATTTTACAGGACCGTTCGAAAACGATCCAGAATAGATTTGGCACAGTCCAGGCGTCATTAACTTCTTACCTTGGCGCAATGGTAGGTTGTGTTCAGTCTACAGGACCATCCGGTTTGGATCGGGAATAGATATGGCACAATATCGGCGTCATTGACTTCTTGACCATCTTATCGTGCTGTGAACTAGGAAAGTTCAGACTGATCCGGAATTGATAGGACTTATTGCAGAAGTGGCCATTATCATTCTGACCCTTGGTGTTTTGACCAAGGTGAAGGTCATTAGAGGCGAGACAAAATCTGGCGAGGATGTCTGAAGAAGCTGATGTAAATGTAAAAAAAAAAAAAGGAAATTGTTTATTTTTTCGTTTATTTATCTACTTATTTATCTATTTATTTATTCATTCATTCATTTATAGATCGGTCTGTCTATTTATTCACGTTCATTTGTCTGTTATTTATGGATTCCTGTGTCTGTTCGTGTGTACCTTTCTTTTCTTATACATGTCCTTCTCTAGGGCGATTGCTGGATGGAAAGAAAAGCTTGGATTTCCTTATCTGTTATATTACCTTCATCAATGGAGATTTTGTCTTTTGTCTTGCCTTGTCTTCTGTCTCTCTCGCTTTTCGTCTCAGCTGATACATAATCCTTGGATTTTGCTCACTCCCCACGCACCTGTTTGTCTATTCAGTAGGTGGGCAGGGGAGATGTTCTGGCTGTTACCAAAACACTAAAGAAGCATCAGACACCGAAATGAGAGTGTTATACGCTTCGGAAGACTCAGCGCAAAATGTCAAGCCTTGAAGTAATAGCCAGTTGCAAAGCCTGATAGATCGCAAGGAAATCGGATTTCGTTATTTTCTCTTCCATACTCACTGCTGTCTCTCGTTTCCTCTTCACCACGACCTCGTTTGTCAGTAAAATTTTAATCAAATATTGTAAACAGTCGCGCGCGCGCATGGGGTGTGTGTGTGTGTGTATGTGTGTGTGTGTGCGTGCGTGCGTGCGTGCGTGTGTGTGTGTGTGAGAGAGAGAGAGAGAGAGAAAGTGTTTGTGTGTGTGTGAGAGAGAGAAAGTGTGTGTGTGTGTGTGTGTGTGTGTGTGTGTGTGTGTGTGTGTGTGTGTGTGTGTGTGTGTGACAGAGAGAGAGAGAGAGAGAGAGAGAAAGTGTGTGTGTGTGTGTGTGTGTGTGTGTGTGTGTGTGTGTGTGTGTGTGTGTGTGTGTGTTTTCAGACATGGTCTCCGCGATTGGGTGGACATGAATAGCAATGAATAGCAATGAATTAATAAATAAATAAATAACACAACAACAACCAAACATATGTAAGACTGGCACTCAGTGTCGATGCTGTCTATCTCTTTGTGTATCATATGTTTACGGCACATCTTCTTCAATGTCGTCTTAGAGCAGAAATCCTCATCCACTCATCAATGCTTTTTTTTTCCCAAACAAGAGAGGATAATCTCCATTTGTTCCGTTCGTGGCATTTTTCTGCTGTCAAGATGCATTTAGATTATGATAGATTAGTTTTACTGTCTCTGTCTGTGTCTTGTTAGTATCTGCCACTGCTCCCACCCCCTCTCTTTTTTTCCACCCCTCTGTTTCTGCATGTATCTCACTCTGTCTCTTTTACAGTCTATTTTTCACTTTCACTCTATCTCTTTGTCTCTCCCTTCCTTTCTGTGTTTCTCTACAGATATCTATCTATCTGTCTGTCTGTCTGTCTGACTGTCTGTTTATCTATCTATCTATCTATCTATATCTGTCTCGGTCTGTTCATATTCCCACACATATTTCATGATTGTAATTTCTTTTTCACTCATCCACCTTCGTGTCTGCCACACTACCCCCAAGGTCTGCTGAGCATTTCATGAAGCATGTATTGCTGCTGCCACCTGAGCGTCTGTGCCAGAGTCAGCTGAGAGTTCCTCCTCCTCTTCTCCCTTCACATTGTGAAGCGTTATTTGCATGCTGCATGGTCAAAATGGCCACCACATTCCTCCAGGTCTCACGGTTGTGTGTCAAAGCTTTGGTCTCTGAAAATGGTTCCACTGTCCATTCTGCACGTTCACTCGCATATACGCGAGTGGGCTTTTTACGTGTATGACCGTTTTTACCCCGCCATGTAGGCAGCCATACTCCGCTTTCGGGGGTGTGCATGCTGGGTATGTTCTTGTTCCCATAACCCACCGAACGCTGACATGGATTACAGGATCTTTAACGTGCGTATTTGATCTTATGCTTGCGTATACACACGAAGGGGGTTCAGGCACTGGCAGGTCTGCACATATGTTGACCTGGGAGATCGTAAAAATCTCCACCCTTTACCCACCAGGGGCCGTCACCGTGATTCGAACCCGGGACCCTCAGATCGAAAGTCCAACGCTTTAACCATTCGGCTATGGCGCCCGTCATCAGTCCATCGTTTGACTTGATCTTCCCCGCCGTATCCTTCCTCCAAACATTCCTGGGAGGATTGTTTCAACAAGGATCAAAGCCAGTGAATCAAACATAGTTGTTGTTTTTTTCTTATCGGGTATCAGCAAATCTTTGTTAACATGGTCGGATATGGTGATATGTTCAGTGTATCCGATGTTTAGTATCCTGCGATAAGATAGTACCATAGACTTCGTTAAGTGTCGGCGGTTTGACGGTGAAGATGTTCTGACCACTGTCCCTTCATCTGGTCGTCGCGGTCTGACTGGTCTGATCGATTGTGCTGGTCCACCCCTCCCCCTCCCCCCCCCCCACATATTTTTTTCTGTATTTTGGACGCGTGGATGAATAACATTTGTTGAGTGCAAATCATTTAATGATTTTCAAGGCTCGGCCATTTTTGGTCAAAACCTTTCCAGACTGCTCTCAATCTCTCTCTATCTTACACTGATAAAAAGATACAATCGTACACACACACACACACACACACACACACACACACACACACACACACACACACACAGAGAGAGAGAGAGAGAGAGAGAGAGAGAGAGAGAGAGTTTTGCATTGAAAATATTACACGCAAGATTAAAGATTTATTACAAGATTTGATTAACCTTTCACCCCAGTTGGGACATAAATGATTTCAGAGAACAACATAATCAAGAACACAACAATGATTATCATAATGTTTACATCAATTAGAATAAAATAAGAATTATTTTTCCTTCTTCTGTACGAAACTAAGTTAGGCAACAGTGCAAGTTTTAATGAACTTATTGAGTCTTTGGAGAATCCATTTACTTGCAGAAAATAATTTACAGACCTTGGGCATACCATCTTTATCGGGTAACAATTTTTCACGAATTTCAGAAAAGGTTGGACATTCCATAATAAAAAGAAATTAATGTTTAACAGTATTCATGTCTTTAAAAAAATGTTGTTTTTTATTTTACAAATACGGTATTCTTTTGGAATTCCATGAAGCCTTCCTGTTTCAATAGGTAAACAATGATTATTGCATTCAAATTTAATCAGTGAAATTACGTTTGTAGTAGGCAATTGACCAATATATATTTCTCTCTTAAAATCCTTTTTACAGTGTTTATAAAACATATATTTTGTGTTTTGATGCAATGATTCAGTCCATATCTTTTCAAAATTATCATTCAAAGCAGTAATGGCATTGCGACATAAGTAATCTTTATTAAAAAAAAAAGTGTGTGATTCCCAGACACAAATCCTGTTTCAATTGAAATTTGGTGTATGTTACTAATCCATTCTGATCTATAATCCCCTTTTGTATATAAATCATATAATATGCTGTACATTTTTGAAGCCAGTTTTTTTTCTGACTCACTAGACATGAGAGACGACTCGGATTATTTAGGACTGAAAGTGGGTATATTCCGCTCTCTCTCTCTCTCTCTCTCTCTCTCTCTCTCTCTCTCTCTTACTTGAGTTATTTTATGCAATTTGGGATCTTTGAAAAATGTATGTTTTTATGAGTTTATAAGCATTTGTATGCTATTGGATGCTTATATATATATATATATATATATATATGTGTGTGTGTGTGTGTGTGTGTGTGTGTGTGTGTGTGTGTGTGTGTATGTGTGTGTGTGTGCGTGTGCGTGTGTGTATACGTGTGTGTGTGTGTGTTTGTGTAAAGTGATTCATCATGCACCTTTTAAAATGATTTCTAGACGACTTTTTTAATGAAAAAAATGTTACAGGAGAGCTTTACAAATGCCTTTTAAACCATAGTTTTGATTCAGCGTCAAATTGTACCCGCCATTTGGATACATTATTCACACACTGTTCTTTCAATAGGTCTTCAGTTAAGGAGGTTTTCACCGTCTTATCGTTGCCTGGGGCAGTCCTTTGTAGCTCCTTGCGTACCTCCATCCCCTGCCCCGATGTCAATGAATTTCAGCATTCTAGAATCCCATCTTTGGGCTTCACTCCTTTTTCAACAGCTTGATCAAACGGGCATTTGGGGAATAATTTCCAAACAGAGGGTGGGTCGTTCTCGACAAGCATCAAATAACCTCGGGACTCATTCAAGATTCGAGGCTAGCCACATATTTTTCAATGGATTGAGGATAATGTTAATCCATTTATCGGATAAATGCTTGATCATTTCGTTTGAACAGAATGAGTTCCAACCGGTTTTCTTGTTTGGCATAGAATGTATTGCATCTGTACCTGTGATAACCCCCTCTAATCTACGTAACAAGAAAACAAATCAACTAATCCTTCAGATCTTTCTTCCGAAGAAAGGAATTTATTGTTTTATTACGAAATTTGATAGTACGGGAGTTGCATTTGACTTTTCATAATGTTTGAGATATTTCCACACGTTTTCAGTGTATTCATGGTTGACCTTTTTCTTTCAAAAACGTGCCAAAAGTAGTTGTTTGTTGGGGGGTTTTATTGTTGTTTTTTTGTTTGTTTTTTTGTTGTTTTTTTTCATTCTCTTTTACTATTTTTTTACGTCTTTTTCTTTTCGTCGTTCACCTGTTCGTGATTTCTAACAGACACTGATATGCAGTTTTACCCTGCTACGCGTCGGTGAAAAGCTGGTAGTCTGGTAGTCTGGTAGTCTATACCGACACATTCGCGCTCGTGCGCGCAGAAGTGCTCTCACACGGAGTGGAGTGAAAGTGACCCCTGGAGTTTCAGGTCACTGAAGTGACCCCTGGAGAACAATTTAGGACACTGACAAGTACCCCCGGGGACCTACGGAAGGGGAGGGGGGGGGGAGATTTGGGTTTGTAAGACTGGACCAACTGAGTATTTCATGAAAGCGCAGTTTCAGTTTCGGGGCCATGTCACACATCGTGGACACTACCCTGCACCGTGCAGCAGGATGGTACAATAATATGTATTGCCTGTCTTTCTCTCACTCTCACTGTCTCTTTATATATACCTATCTCTGTATGTGTCTGTCTCTCTGTCTCTCACTGTGTGACCCCTGTCTCTCTCCATTTGTTCATTACTCTCTCTCTCTCTCTCTCTCTCTCTCTCTCTCTCTCTCTCTCTCTCTCACTGCGTCTCTCTCTTTGTCTCACTATGTTTCTATTCCTTTCGCACTCTAAATGTCTCTGCCTGTCTCCCCCTCTGTCTCCCTCTCTCACTCGCTCTCTCTTTGTCTTTGTCTCCCTTTCTGTCTCTGTCTGTCTGTCTACATGCCTCTCTGTCTCTGTCTGTGTGCTTGTCTCGCTGTCTGTCTGTCTGTCTGCATGCCTATCTGTCTCTATGTGCTTGTCTCGCTGTCTCTGTCTGTCTGTCTGCATGCCTCTCTGTCTCTGTCTGCATGCCTCTCTGTCTGTCTGTCTGTCTGCATGCCTCTCTGTCTGTCTGTCTGTCTGCATGCCTCTCTGTCTCTGTCTGTCTGTCTGTCTGCATGCCTCTTTGTCTGTCTGTATGTCTGCATGCCTCTCTGTCTCTGTCTGTCTGTCTGCATACCTCTCTGTCTTTTTGTCTGCATGCCTCTCTGTCTTTGTCTGTCTGTCTGCATGCCTCTCTGTCTGGCTGTCTGTCTGCATGCCTCTCTGTCTCTGTCTGTCAGTCTGTCTGCATGCCTCTTTGTCTGTCTGTATGCCTCTCTGTCTGCCTGTCTGTCTGCATGCCTCTCTGTCTGTCTCCATGCCTCTCTGTCTGTCTGTCTGTCTCCATGCCTCTCTGTCTGTCTGTCTGTCTCCATGCCTCTCTGTCTGTCTGTCTCTCTCTGTGTCTGTCTCCATGCCTCTCTGTCTGTCTCTGTCTCTATCTCTCTCTGTCTCCATGCCTCTCTGTCTGTCTCTCTCTCTCTGTCTGTCTCTATGCCTCTCTGTCTGTCTGTCTGTCTGTCTGTCTCCATGCCTCTCTCTTTGTCTCTCTCTCTCTAAATAAGACAAAAATGATGATAAATAAGCAAATAAATGTAAAATATGAAGACACACATTCACAAATACACCCACACATGCATAACAGATATGCGCCAAACATGCAGTTTCACAGATATGAAAGCACAGTCAAATACAAATAAACGTAAATGAGCCCCAACACACACACACACACACACACACACACACACACACACACACACACAGAGAAGTTTTTCCGTGAAGTTTGTATCTGTTCCTACATGCAGAGAATTTATTTTATTTCTACCTTTGTGCTTTAATGTTTTTACTTGTTCGCCTGTAACTTGAATGTTATTACCTGTAACATCTACATCATCAAATTAATCACTTTTGTATATGTGCAATGGTAAAGTTGTGCTTCTCTGTTTTCTTTATGTCCGCTGTATGTTTCTCACTTCGGTCATGTCTCTGTATGTGCATAAGTAGATATATATATATGTGTGTGAGTGTGTGTGTGTGTGTGTGTGTGTGTGTGTGTGTGTGTGTGTTGGGTGGAGAGAGTG
>NC_134884.1:10627309-10639809 GCF_041734735.1 Babylonia areolata
AATCTACTGTGACCAAAATTAAAACAATACGAGACATTACATATATAGTACGGTACGTTGCCAAAACCTGCTTTCGTTCATGGTTTCCTCGTTTTCAATGTTTGGCGGGGGTTCGAGGGGCGGGAGAGGGGGTAATATCGTTGATATATATTTTGTTCATATTTTATGTGGTACTGATGAAAACATATCAGTAGTGATTACCGGAAATTTATGTTCAGGTGTAAGGCAAAATGACATACTGGTTTGTTACGATATTCATTTATGATTTATCACTAAGGCAAACGATACATAGCGTTGTGATCTCTGTTTATTCGTGATGATACAAAGCAAAGACATAAAAGCAAATTCACATCCATTGATAAAGACATCGGACCGCAAGTCCAGGACCTGTCATTTTTTATGACGAGATTTTGTTTGCTTTCTTTCCCCGATGTCGGAACATTTTTCTCCATATTCTGATGATGATGGATAATGAAGTGGTGATGAAGATGTTGCTATGGGGGTCCATTTAGGTTGGGACTGCTTTACAAGGCTGTTTCCTCATAATATAACCCGGCATCAACCAGGCTGAGAGATACAGACACCTGCAGTGTTGGTCAGGAAATTCGAGCAACGGTGCGTAAAAGCATCTGTGAAGTGACCGTGGACTGTGTGGTTCCAGACTCCCCACTTGATTCCATGGCACACTGGGCTCTGGGGAGGTGTCAGCCATCTCTGATAGGCCTCGACCCCGTGACCTCCAAGTCATCAGTCCGCGGCTCTCACGACACGACACGACACGACACGACACAGCACGACACGACACGACACGTGTCACTGATGCATTTCTCATAGGGGAGGTCAGGGAGGGGGTCTAAGGAGTGTAGGAGGTGAGAGAAGAGACAGGGAAGGAAGGGAACAGGTCCCACCCAGTGACAAGAGCAAGGAGAAAGGACGGAAGAGTAATGAGGTGGTGGCTGCTCCCTCTCCTCCCAATTCCACACACACGTGTCCCCTCCTCCTGCTCCCTCTCCTCCCAACTCCACACACACGTGTCCCTTCCTGCTCCCTCTCCTCCCAACTCCACACACACGTGTCCCTTCCTGCTCCCTCTCCTCCCAACTCCACACACACGTGTCCCTTCCTGCTCCCTCTCCTCCCAACTCCACACACATGCGTCCCCTCCTCCTGCTCCCTCTCCTCCCAACTCCACACACATGCGTCCCCTCCTGCTCCCTCTCCTCCCAACTCCACACACATGCGTCCCCTCCTGCTCCCTCTCCTCCCAACTCCACACACATGCGTCCCCTCATCCCCGTTCTGTAATTACCGTGAGTGTGGCGTCAAAGCTGTACCTGTCAGTGATGAAAAAGAAACACAAACAAGTTGACCACGTGCAGTGTGTAATACATCAACACGACTCTGACCTGTTAGCAAGACTGATGGAAAAGACTGTGCTGTGTTGTCCGTTTTGCTTCTGCCTCTCTGTTTCACCGTCTGTCTCCTCTGTTTCACCGTCTGCCTCTCTGTTTCACCGTCTGTCTCCTCTGTTTCACCGTCTGTCTCCTCTGTTTCACCGTCTGCCTCTCTGTTTCACCGTCTGTCTCCTCTGTTTCACCGTCTGCCTCTCTGTTTCACCGTCTGTTGTCTCTCTGTTTCACCGTCTGTCTCCTCTGTTTCACCGTCTGTCTCCTCTGTTTCACCGTCTGCCTCTCTGTTTCACCGTCTGTCTCCTCTGTTTCACCGTCTGCCTCTCTGTTTCACCGTCTGTCTCCTCTGTTTCACCGTCTGTCTCCTCTGATTTCATGTCGGTCTCCTCTCTCTGTCTCACTCTCTGTCTCCTCTCTCTGTCTCACTGTCTCCTCTCTCTGTCTCACTGTCTCCCCTCTCTGTCTCACTCTCTGTCTCCTCTCTCTGTCCCACTGTCTCCCCTCTCTGTCTCACTGTCTGTCTCCTCTCTCTGTCTCACTCTCTGTCTCCTCTCTCTGTCTCACTGTCTCCCCTCCCTGTCTCACTGTCTCCCCTCTCTGTCTCACTCTCTGTCTCCTCTCTCTGTCTCACTCTCTGTCTCCTCTCTCTGTCTCACTGTCTCCCCTCTCTGTCTCACTCTCTGTCTCCTCTCTCTGTCTCACTCTCTGTCTCCTCTCTCTGTCTCACTGTCTCCTCTCTCTGTCTCACTCTCTGTCTCCTCTCTCTGTCTCACTCTCTGTCTCCCCTCTCTGTCTCACTGTCTCCTCTCTCTGTCTCACTCTCTGTCTCCTCTCTCTGTCCCACTGTCTCCCCTCTCTGTCTCACTCTCTGTCTCCTCTCTCTGTCTCACTCTCTGTCTCCTCTCTCTGTCTCACTGTCTCCCCTCTCTGTCTCACTCTCTGTCTCCTCTCTCTGTCTCACTGTCTGTCTCCTCTCTCTGTCTCACTGTCTGTCTCACTGTCTCCCCTCTCTGTCTCTCTGTCTCCTCTCTCTGTCTCACTGTCTGTCTCCTCTCTCTGTCTCACTCTCTGTCTCACTGTCTCCTCTCTCTGTCTCACTGTCTGTCTCCTCTCTCTGTCTCACTGTCTGTCTCACTGTCTCCTCTCTCTGTCTCACTCTCTGTCTCCTCTCTCTGTCTCACTATCTCCTCTCTCTGTCTCACTGTCTGTCTCCTCTCTCTGTCTCACTATCTCCTCTCTCTGTCTCACTCTCTGTCTCCTCTCTCTGTCTCACTGTCTGTCTCCTCTCTCTGTCTCACTATCTCCTCTCTCTGTCTCACTATCTCCTCTCTCTGTCTCACTCTCTGTCTCCTCTCTCTGTCTCACTATCTCCTCTCTCTGTCTCACTATCTCCTCTCTCTGTCTCACTGTCTGTCTCCTCTCTCTGTCTCACTGTCTGTCTCCTCTCTCTGTCTCACTATCTCCTCTCTCTGTCTCACTATCTCCTCTCTCTGTCTCACTCTCTGTCTCCTCTCTCTGTCTCACTGTCTGTCTCACTAGCTCCTCTCTCTGTCTCACTATCTCCTCTCTCTGTCTCACTCTCTGTCTCCTCTCTCTGTCTCACTGTCTGTCTCACTATCTCCTCTCTCTGTCTCACTGTCTCCTCTCTCTGTCTCACTGTCTGTCTCACTATCTCCTCTCTCTGTCTCACTCTCTGTCTCCTCTCTCTGTCTCACTGTCTGTCTCACTATCTCCTCTCTCTGTCTCACTGTCTGTCTCACTATCTCCTCTCTCTGTCTCACTATCTCCTCTCTCTGTCTCACTCTCTGTCTCTTCTCTCTGTCTCACTATCTCCTCTCTCTGTCTCACTCTCTGTCTCCTCTCTCTGTCTCACTATCTCCTCTCTCTGTCTCACTCTCTGTCTCCTCTCTCTGTCTCACTATCTCCTCTCTCTGTCTCACTCTCTGTCTCCTCTCTCTGTCTCACTATCTCCTCTCTCTGTCTCACTCTCTGTCTCCTCTCTCTGTCTCACTGTCTCCCCTCCCTGTCTCCTCTCTCTGTCTCACTGTCTGTCTCACTCTCTGTCTCCTCTCTCTGTCTCACTGTCTGTCTCCTCTCTCTGTCTCACTCACTGTCTCCTCTCTCTGTCTCACTGTCTCCTCTCTCTGTCCCACTGTCTCCTCTCTCTGTCTCACTGTCTCCCCTCTCTGTCTCACTCTCTGTCCCACTCTCTGTCTCCTCTCTCTGTCTCACTATCTCCCCTCCCTGTCTCCTCTCTCTGTCTCACTGTCTGTCTCACTGTCTCCTTTCTCTGTCTCACTATCTCCTCTCTCTGTCTCACTGTCTCCCCTCCCTGTCTCCTCTCTCTGTCTCCTCTCTCTGTCTCCTCTCTCTGTCTCACTGTCTCCTCTCTCTGTCTCACTGTCTCCCCTCCCTGTCTCCTCTCTCTGTCTCACTGTCTGTCTCACTCTCTGTCTCCTCTCTCTGTCTCACTGTCTCCTTTCTCTGTCTCACTATCTCCTCTCTCTGTCTCACTGTCTCCTCTCTCTGTCTCACTATCTCCTCTCTCTGTCTCACTATCTCCCCTCCCTGTCTCCTCTCTCTGTCTCACTGTCTGTCTCACTGTCTCCTTTCTCTGTCTCACTGTCTTCTCTCTCTGTCTCTGATAAGGGACTGAGCATTCGATATGTGGTGCAGGGGGTGGGGTGGGGCTGGGACTGTTTGTTTAATCGTCATCTGTGGTGATAACCGACCGCAGAGCATACGCACATACACACACACACACACACACACACACACACACACACACATTGTCTCTGTGTCTCTGTCTTTGTCTCTACTCTACATGTGGTTGTGATGTGTGTACGTTTGTGTGGGGTGGGGGAGTATGTGCGTGCGGTTATATGATGTGCATACGTGTAAGCATTCGTGTGTGGGTATATTCATTTGTGTGCACGCGCGCGCGCGCGTGCGTGTGTGTGAGTGTGTGTGTGTGTGTGTGTGTGTGTGTGTGTGTGTGTGTGTGTGTGTGTGTGTGCTGGTGAGAGAGTGCGCGTGTAAGCTGCAAATGCGAAAATCCTGGAGGGTATTACATTCCTTGTAATCAGCTTACTCCTCCATTTCCAAGCACAATGATCCACCGCCCTCACTTCTCTCCTCCGCCTCCTGCTGTGTCTCCCACACAGTGAAGACATCGTGAGGACGTGAACTGATTTGTCAGGGTGAGTGGAGAGGAGGGGTGATACCATGATGAGTTTGACCCTCTGGCATTTTCTAACTAACTCGGAGAAAGTTAGAAAACTAGGGAAGGAGAACAGGCTACATGTGTTACGAAAATCTGGCCCTTGTGGAAAACTGCAAGAGAAGAGACCCATGCTTTTCACCCTTGGTGACGTTTTTGTTTGGTTTTTGGTTTTAATGGAGGGAAGTGTTAATGTTAGTTTGACACAGAAACATTTTCAGATAACAGACAACACATTTTAGTTTCCATATATAGAAGGTTAAAATGGGTAACAGGTTTACATGTCTATACCAGACTAAGAAAACAGAAAAAGAAAGTTCTTGAAATCCAGAAGCAGCCCACGCCAATGTCTGAGTTAAGCGTCAGAGGAAGACTATAAATTTTTCAGAGGCGGTTCACTTTAAGAGCTTCGTTCAAGCATTTCGCTGGATTGATGACAAAATCACGAAGATGGGCTGTGTGCAGTATTTTATTGATCACCTCTCCATTATCTCCAACATTTTTATCAGACTTGGGGGAAAATCATGCTTGTAAATACTTTCCCGTTTAACACTGATATTAGAAGGGTGTTAATCAAAATTGTGAATATTTTATCTTTTATTCACGCCCAAGCTTGTTCTCTGTCACTTACAACAGCAGTAGCAACAACAACAATAACAATAAAGCAACAACAAACCTGTCAGGTTATATACATAAATCTAGCTCTAACTGAATGCCAGTGCCTCCCCCCACCTGCAATCAAGATTGATGACACAGAGATCAAGTCAGTCGACAAGTTTTGCTACCTGGGCAGCACCCTATGCAGCAACGGAGCCCTTGATGCAGAAGTGACACTGCGCATCGCCAAGGCCAGCTCCGTCTTTGGCAGACTCAACAACAGGCTGTGGAACAACAAAGGCATCAGGCTCAGCACCAAATCAAAACCTACAGAGCTGTTGTGCTGACCACCTTGTTGTACTGCTGTCAAACATGGACGAGGTATCGCCGTCACATTCAACAACTTGAGCAGTTTCACCAGAGATGCCTACGAAAGATTCTCGGCATAAAGTGGCAAGACAGGGTCTCCAGCCTACAGGTCCTAGAGAGGAGCGGCCTGCCCAGCATCGAAAGCCTGCTGATCCAGTGCCAGCTACGCTGGACAGTTGTCCGCCTGACAGACAGCAGGATCCCGAAGATGCTCTTGTATGGCCAGCTGAAGGAAGGCCACCGCGAACTTGGAAGACCCTGCAAGCGCTTCAAGGACACCTTGAAGACAAACCTCAAAGCCTGTGACATAGAAATCGCTTCCTGGGAAACTGATGCTCTTGACCACTCTCGCTGGAGGATACTGTGCTCTAGTGTGCTCTAGTGGCATAAAGACGTTTGAAAACAAGAGAACGCTGGCCATTAAGGAGAAGTGTGAGCGAAGGAAGCAGGGCTCAACTTCTGGAGACGTTTTCCTTTGCAACACCTGTGGGAAGTGCTGCGCATCCAGAATCGGCCTCTTCTCCCATATGAGGACACACACCGACAGATAAGCCTGCCTGCCTACTCGTCCGTTGATCCGACGGGAGACTCCATTAGCTCTAACTGAAACATCAGCTATGAATGGATCGTGAAAATTCGTCAATATATATCAACGCCTTTCTCGTTGATACGTCTTGATTTAGTTGGACTGTTCAGTAATAGTATTAACTTGGCTATGTGCCTTAGGCATTTGGGCAATGTAGATTTGTTAATCTTTTTTTTCATGAAAATAATTTCAAAAGATTACGATTTTTATAAATATCGACTACGTATGGAGTATGTAAAATATTGTCATCACACCTAGTTTTGCAGATTATCTGCTGTGTTATTCCCTTCAGTACCACTATGTGACAGAACCCACAGAAATGAAGACAGGTGTAAAAGACTCAAACTACCCCCTGCTGGGTTTTACCCCGCGGGTCATTCTGGGTTAGCCTCACCTCATCCCCAACCCCCGGGCCATTTGTGGCTAGTCAACATCGCTCCCCCCCCCCCCCACCCCACCCCCCAATACCTGGAAATTACTCACTTTCCAAGGCTTTGTTGAAGCTGTGGGAAGAGAAAGGGAGTCGTTCTGTGCGGGCCTTCACTGACCCTCCACACCTCACTGGGAGTTCATGTCAGTGAGACATGAGGGGGTCAATTCTAACTGAACCAAATTTCCCTCTGTGGTCATTTCAAGCTAGCTTAGAATGACATTATATCCTTTTTGATCGATATGGAGTCAAAGCTTGCCATGTTCCTGAATAAACTGTTAAACATCCTTTCTTTGTATCCAAATCTCTGGTCTTCAGTCCCCCCCCTCCTCCCATCACCCTCCTCACCCCTTCTTCCCCCCTGTGCTATTTCTGGTAACAACTCCCTGGCTGAATGACAGCCGTTCCTTTTACCCAGCTCCATGTAAGGAGCTGCCTTCCCTCTAATGTTTCTGCAGGACACTTCCACTGGTTTTTATGCCAGCTCTCTCCCTGTCATCAAAGCCATAAAGAAACTTAAACTCTCTCTTGCCATTCCACTCTGTGTAATTTGCAAAGTTGTGGAAGAAGCTGCTGGTTAAAACGTTCTTTTACGTGACATCGAAGCCATATTTTCCTGATTTATTTTCATTTCACAATGACAAGTAAAGCTACTTCTGGCGTAGAAACAACAACAACAACAAACACTGTCATGTTCAGTCTGTTGAAGACGGTCGTGTCGAAACTGATTTGTTTTCTTTGTTTTAGTCCTTCATTAGAACCGATGAGTTGTGTAAGCCGGTTTTATTGCTTGGTTTTGTTTCACTCTTAACATTCAGTAGACGTTTACTGTTGAACCAAAACAGATTCATACCTTTACTCGTAAAAAAAAAACACACACAAAAAACAAAACAAAAAAAACCACATCAACAATAACAACAAGAAACAAACACATAATATGAAGCCAGTCATAGGGGTTTATAAAACCTCCGTCATCATTTACCAGTTACAAGTAAATTTCAATTTTCAAACAGCCACTCTGTCGCGTTTCATGATGGTGCTACCCTTAGTTCCAATACTGTCAAATAACCTTCAAATGTGTGAATCATATACATGAAGTTCCATCGTTCACTTTATGCATGGTATATGCACGCTTGCATGAACATCTTTCATCAAACATCCTGCAAGCAATCAGCCAGTTACCTTTGATCCTCAGCCCGTGACATCACTCGTTCCTGGCGGTAATAACAATGCTCTCCATAGAACAGATGCTCGTCAGTTCATCAATATGAATACTGTGCGTGTCACAGTTGTTGTTTTTTTTAAAGTAGAACACAGCACGATTGTATTGATGGTCAGGGGATGCAGACTGCCAGATAGGCGGGATTTCCCAGCCAGGTGAGTTTATCTGGATTGTGATGTTATGCTAGATTGTCAGTCGTGTCCCACTATGACCACCACAACAGCAGAGGAGGCAATAACTCTCCTGACTATCTGGGCCGGAATTTGATTACCGCGAAGAGTGTCTTGCCCAAGTTAATCTCCATTCTCTTGACCAATAGGGCTTTAGGACAGTTGGCGATGGGGATGGTCCCCAAAGACCACCTACCTCCCAAGGCTTCAGCACTATGAGGCAGTGCAATCCTGCCTCCAGATTGGAGAGTCAGTCCTTCACAAAAAACTTAGCTGTAAATGACTTCCCATTACAGGGGACAAGCCATTGATCATACAGCTGTCACTTTGCTGCTGGCCCATCTGTTAACTTGTGTCAATCTCTGATGTTAGCCGATCAAGCCGAGCCTCATGACGATTGTAGTTTTCCAATAACTACACATGGTATCACGTGTTGAGGATCGTGTTCCGGCAGTTTCTTTCTTGTAGTAGTATCTGACTCAAAACCAAGACCCGGACTGTGGCCTGTCATTCACTGTGGCAACTCTGCTGCTTTGGTGAAATTGTATATGCACACACACACACACACACACATGTATATATATATATATATATATATATATTCATGTGTGTGTGTGTGTGTGTGTGTGTGTGTGTGTGTGTGTACCAATGGCCCAGATAATGACGACAACTTAAGGTGCCTATTGAATTTCCAAAGAGGGATGAACCCCGCCTGCTTTTCTCTGACGGAATATATGATAACCGCTCATTCCCAATCCCCACTGAAATGGAGTGCATCACTTTAAGGTTTACCCAACGGCACCTTGTGTATGTCACCAATGTGTTACCATGCCCACATGCAGAACCCATGTCAGGTGGCGGCAGGGAAAGGGGAGCTGTAACCTTGATGGGGGTAAACCACAGCAAGAAGAGCATGGACATGCGATGTTTAGATAATCCATATCCATAATTCATTTTACGTCACAGGCTACAACTGTTATTTCACAGAAAACAAAACACGACAATAATGTTCACCCATGTACATTCCGGACATGTGAAAGCTCTTTTGGAACGCCCCTCCGCTGGTTGAAGCGAAAGAGATTGGTTATTTATATTAACGAGAAGCAATCAACGTTGGCTGCACAAAAACAGAAGATACCGCTGTGCGATTTTCAGCTGGCAACCGACCCTATATCCGTGTCGCTGTTGTTGTTTTTGTTTGTTTGTTTTGTTTTGTTTTTGTTGTTACTGCTGTTATGTTCAGCAAACTTTATCATCTTCAGCACAAGAGCTGTGAGAGACTGGCGTCAGCTTTGTTCCAGTATTTGCATATCATGTCCGTGTCATATGATCCCACACTGGCAGAAACGCAATTTTCGCAACCGTTTGAGGTTCAAATATCCGCAATCGCGGCATTAGGTCTGTGTTTGTCGTTGTTGTTGTTTCTTCCCTTTGTCCGCAATCGAAGTGATGTAGACTTGTTCACAAGCATCAGTTGTGGTTGCTGTATTCTAGATTTGCCCGGTGTAACAGCCTCAAACTGCCCTCACTGATGGATTTTACCCCGGTGGTCATTCGAGGCTAGTCCCCGGGGTCATTTGTGGCTGGTCAAGCCGACCACTACCGCCACTCCCGTCCCCTTAGTGTGAAATCACCCCCTTTCTGCGGGTTTCATGACGCTATTGGAAAAAAACAAGGGAGGTAGTTCTGGTGAGCTTTTACTGACCCCCTCCTCTCTCGACCTTACTAACTTAAGCAAACATGGGTGGGTTCAAACTGAATGGTCTGTATTGACTGTAACTGGGCCAGACTTACAATTGAATGTCATTTACAGACTTACAATTGAGTGTCATTTACAGTTAGCCTCTGATGATCCCCGCATCCATCATGAGAGGTGGCGGTGGGGACGGGGGACGTAGAATCATTTAGGGGAGTCAGTTGAATTTTACCCCCGAGGTCCATTCCAGGTTAGACTCGACCCTGACGTTAGTCTGGTCCGGAAAGAATTGACCCCCAGGGTAAAAACCAATGGGGCTATCAACAGACTGCTACACCGGGTATTAATGAAAATACGACGTTTTCTTCGGAAAAAAATAACAACAAAACAACAATAAAAGCAACAACAACAACACACACACACATACACACACACACACGCACACACACACGCACGCACACACACACACACACACGCGCGCGCGCGCGCGCGCGCACGCACGCACGCACGCACACACACACACACACACACACACACACACACATATATGACCTGTTTTCATTCTTATTCTGTCTTCATTACTCACCTTCAATATATCTTTCAGTTTTGTTTTATTTTTATTTATCTAGCTATTTGCTTAGTTGCATAATCATTTCTTTTCGTTTTTGTTCACCGTTTTCATTTAAAAAATATTTACTTATATCATCTTTAGCATGTGGTGGACTGTCAAGGCCTGACCAGTGCAATAGTAAGCCACCATATTTCTCTTTAAGCAAATATGGTGCAGCGTATATGGATCAGTTCGCACACTTTGACACCTCTTTGAAACTGAGACTTGAGACCAACCCACCACTTCAGGGGCCTGTTGCATTCATTTGGTATTGTTGAGCCTTCACTGTGACTAACCGCATTAGGCCTTATTTCATTTGGTATTGTTGAGCCTTCACTGTGACTAACCGCATTAGGCCTTATTTCATTTGGTATTGTTGAGCCTTCACTGTGACTAACCGCATTAGGCCTTATTTCATTTGGTATTGTTGAGCCTTCACTGTGACTAACCGCATTAGGCCTTACTTCATTTGGTATTGTTGAGCCTTCACTGTGACTAACCGCATTAGGCCTTACTTCATTTGGTATTGTTGAGCCTTCATTGTGAGTGAACGCATTAGGCCTTATTTCATTTGGTATTGTTGAGCCTTCACTTGGACTAAACGCATTAGGCCTTATTTCATTTGGTATTGTTGAGCCTTCACTTGGACTAAACGCATTAAGCCTTACTAGCTAGCTTGTCAACAAACTGACAGACTAAAACTTTTCGCTTCAGCTGTTTTACTTCGCACGACTTTGCTTGTCGGAAGCTGATGCAAAACCAGTTTCAGTGTGGGTGGCAGTGGCTTGGTTATCGTGAAAATGAATTAATGTCTGTGTGGACACACTGTGTTTGGCGTCAGCTGCATCGGGGCGTTTCAAAGTGATGTCGGAAAACACTGCAGAAGAAATGTCCAAGAGAAAACAGGTCCATGGACAAAAAGCCATCGGGACAGATGTCGCTTGGAACAAATATCAACGATAAAAACGTCCATACAAGCCGGCCACGCGGTGGTATGTCAACACAAATTAAACACAAATTTTCGATATGTTAGTTGTTTTTACTGTGGCTTCTTTATGATCCTAAAAGTTTGTTGCTGAAGCCACTGTTTGTTATATTTGGAAGCTGGCCACTCCTGAAAAGGAAGATCAGTATGTACTGTCACTAGGACCAGGGTCTGTGAACCAATACTCGGGTTGCCTAAAACCTTGACACCTAAAACTTTGACACACCCTCAGTCACTCCGCTCTGCATGCATCGTTCAACCTGCAGCACCCAGCCTTGATAACAGTGCACTCGGCAAATCTATAGCCAGACCATTGAGCTGTGAAAACACAGCAGTTGAAAAGGTCCATCCTGTCAGTGTAGATGTGTGTGTGTGTGTGTGTGTGTGCCTACGAACGTTTGGATGCATATGGATCTGATTGATAAAGATGCATGTTTTGCTTTGTATCGAATCGTATTGTATCAAATCGTAATCGCATTACACTATATCTACACGAATCATTCAGGGAAGCTTCTGTAAAAACCAAACACGTTTCTTTCCCCGATTGTCTGTCAGAAAAATAGGTTTTCATATTGCATCGAATTTTTCTGAAATTGTTGTAATCTTTTCTTTATTTGTTCCGAATCGAAGATCACAGATTTCAAACATTTATGTGCCGGAAATATGATATAAATATTCCACTTTTTTCCACAGGAGGTGCACTTTAGCGCAAATAGTTAACGTTTCACAGCGTTTCGTTTTACGTCATCGGCTCACACACCCGTGCCAAACACAGAGTGTGAAAGTTTGACTGTGAGTTGTTCAACAACCAAGTCTGCAGCTGCTCTTGTGTTTCAGCAAGATGGAGACGCCGTTTTTGTCAACGTCATGTTGCGTCGTGCTCGAAGAAAGCACAGCTACTCTGAAGCCGAGAAGTCAGTTTTGACGGCGACATGGAAGGATTGGTCTTTATCTCAACTTCTTTTTTTTTTTTCTTTTTTTTTTTTTTTACATCCTCCGCCTTATGCAGTGTGACTCCTCCACACACACCCATATCCCCAATACTGTTAATATTATTGTTGTTGTTGTTGTTGTTACTATTGTTTGGTTTATTGATTAATCGATCAATCAGTGCATTGGCTAGTTGGCTGGTTTATCAATTTATTCAGTTGTTTATTTATTCATTTATTTGTTTTGTATTGTTTAAAAAGTTAATTTTCTTCAATA
>NC_134884.1:10644809-10647309 GCF_041734735.1 Babylonia areolata
CTAAATCCCCCCCAAAACATAAAGCAGCTAGGAACGGCCAGCATTCATCAGAAAACTCTTCTTCTTCTCTTTGAAAAGTTATTAGGGCGCCGCATACAAGAACTTCATCCACTTCAGTACGATCCTTTGCCCTTTATGACACAACAATGATGTGCTGTCCATCACAACTCATCACAGATGTGACAACAACGAGCGTGGAATCGAAGATCAAAGCCAACTCGTCGGAACTGGTTGCTCTCTAATGGTTTCCCTTTCAGGGGCAAGTATCCTTGTCTCATCCCGGAGTTTCCTCTCTCCACTCCTGTAATGCCTTCCGCGGCCACTTCTGGTGACCTTTCAACCAGACTGGGTGGTGGTGTCCCCTTTCCTGCCAAAGAAAACCCTGAAAAAAAATCGTTTTGTCCGATGTTTCTGAAGGAGGTGTGCACACGTATTCACATCTGAACCTAGATTTTCTGCTTTTTTCCTTCTTTCTGTCTGTTTCAAACGGGAGTCAGACTGTGATGCATCTCTGCTTTGAAACGTGTGAAAAGTTCCATCTGTATCTGCTGTGCATGCGTAGCTTTCTTTTCTTTGGTGTCAGTAGATCTTCAAAAGGTCCAATGTGCTGCTTCATAGTTTGGCGCACTTGTTCATTGGTGAAGGGATCAGTGTTTGACGTTTAGTATCGTGCGATAACAGCTCATTCCACTCCGAATTCTTTCCAAATCCGTCGTGAAGGTCCATGTCTCGTATGCATACAGGATGACAGAATATACCGGTGCAAGCAGGAGTCTGATCATGTGTTTGAAATAGACATTGCTGTCCTCCCTGAAAGGTCTGGATAGTGCTGATGTTGTGTTGGCTACCGTTCAGAGGTTTCTGGATCCTTCATTGCTGATACCAGGTAGGTAAACTGTTGAACAGGTCCAAGTTTCAGTTTCTTAAGTGCAGACATGATACGCGTGTATGTGTGTGTGTGTGTGTGTGTGTGTGTGTGTGTGTGTGTGTGTGTGTGTGTGTGTGTGCCTTCATGTAGTGGCTTTATGTATAGCTTGATGTACTTTAGTACGTTCGTGTCTAATATATGGAACAAAAATCTACCTCTGAGCATTCCCTCGGACTGAATATGTATTATTGTGGTATAAAATTTCTTATGAGATTATTTTGTGTGATGCAATGTCAAAATTGTAAAACTGAATATTATATTAGAAATAGAAAGAAAAACGTTTTGTCATCACTTGATTGCTGTCATTTGCTTTTGCTGCATCTCTGAATGAGATCTGTAAACAACTGGCTCCAAGGCTGATGTCTTGATGCCATAAGTTCAAAGAAAGGAGCCTAAGCAGGCTGAGCTTCTTTGCGTCTGGAGAACTGAAAGCTAACATTAACCAAGCTCTTTCTCGTCGTCTGGAATCTTTATACTGCCTCTTACGTGGGAAGGTAAATCACATTAATGGCTTATATCCCTGTCCTCTCATTTGAGAATCGTTACGATATCTGGTACGTGGACAGATGAGCTCTGGTTGGAGAGGAGGTAGCATCATTTGTTCCCGGTGTAACAGGCCAGATCTTACCCTGGCCAAAGTGTGTGTGTGTGTGTGTGTGTGTGTGTGTGTGTGTGTGTGTGTGTGTTTTGCACACGCTCGTGTAATATTGATGTACCTTTCTTTTTCTTTTTTTCCCTTGCTCTTTTACTTTTTAGTGGAGACCTTGGTCCTCTTTTCCATCTTGTTCTTTCTTGTTCTTCTCCTTTCTGTCTTGGTTTCTTTCTTTCTTTCTTTTTCTTTCCATATATTTTAGATAACCTAATAAATCATTCAAGTTTTAGTTATTCTTTCAGTCTTATTTAAGTACGAAGGACTACTATCAAATGATAATTCCAATGGGGGGCGTGGTATAAAATGGCCCAGAGGATATAAACTGGCCTAGGTCAAACTGTACCCTGTGTATGAAGTAGCCTGGGATAGTTATGTCCGGGGTATATTCTGGCCTTGGCCAGTTTATACGGGGGTGTATTCTGGACAGGGTAGAGTCTGACCTGTTACACCGGCTTGACCCTGGGAGAGTGTGTGGAACAGGCAGCAGGCAGCGTGGAGAATGCAGAAGTCTGCTGACTCGTAAGACTGACTCACAGCACCTGAAGCCACGGTGGTCGACAGAGACTGATGGAAGAGCACGTGCGATGGTGATAATTAATGCACGTGATGATTGTAACTTGGGCAAGACACTCTCCACTACTGTCAAATTCAAGCCCAGATAATTGGGACAGTAGTTGCCTTCTCTGCTGTTCTGATGATCATGGACACGACTGACTACCATGCGTGATTGGCCAATGAAATTGCTCAGCTCAGAATTCGACCTCAGAGTAATGCATTTCGCAGATTGCTGCACGAGAAAATGACGTCAGAAAGTAGACAGTCTTCTTAATCCTCTTCGCCTGACAAGGCGGGAACAGGTGTCACTGTTCAGACTCAGGAAAGGCCACAACTGATAATAAACACCATTTGTACACTCCGCA